>NW_028258139.1:12240909-12392424 GCF_053883595.1 Heterocephalus glaber | reverse complement strand
TGTGAGGGGAGGGAAAAATACCCATTCTCACTGTTGGTGTCATCCTGGCAGGGGTAGATGAGGGGAGTGAAGGCTGAAGTCTGGGGAATCTTGGGTAGACAGCAGCTGAAGGTAAGGCTAATGGTAGGGGCTGGGGCACACAACCCCAGCAGCCCCAGCCCAGTGGTCAGCCAGGGGAACACCTGTAAGCTTCAAAAAGAGATCCCAGTGCCCCATCACTACTGGGACTTGGGGTCCACGTCTACTCTTAAGTAGCCACCTACACCTGGGTAGGGAAGCCCCACCTGCTGATGAGGACCAGGCCTTGCCCTAACTCCCCCAGCATTTGTGGTTGGTCTCACTGACACAGTGATGGGGACACTGGACTGGCTTATGTTTTTAATGACTGGCCCATGGCCCCTCACACATACACACACAACCCTGGTGGCTTTGTCCCCAGTGAGCACCCAGTGGAAGTCCCCTGAGAAGTTCAGGAGGTGATCCAGGAACTTGGATCTGTGAGAGAATGCCCACATTCTCAGTAACCTGGAGGAAGAGATAGGTTATTCCTACTTGCTTGTCCTACACACCACCTCCACCCCCTAGCCTCTTGTACCTTTGACAGTTCTTAGGTGGAGGCTGTAGGAAGGGGATTCCAAGGGCAGGGCCTCTGGGTGCTACACATCTCACAGCCTGGGCGGCTTGGGGCATTGATGAAGGTGCAGGAAGGACAGGGCCAGCCAGGGTAGGGAGGTGGGGAGACTTCTGTTGCTTTTCTGCTCCTTCCAGTGACCACAGCTGTCCAGGTTTGGCCCACCCCTACCCACACTGGTCCCTTGCCCACCTGAAGGGGACTGGGGAGGCAGGAACTGGCTGGCTGGGGGCCTTGGGGCAGCCCCACTGTCTGGGGAAACAAGTGTCCTAGTTCCCCATCCATCTTCTGGGGACACTGAGGGCTGCGTCCTGTAGGAGAGGAGGGGGGCTCAGGGCTGTCTCCAGCTACACCCAGCATCCTTCACCTCCATCAAGGACTCACCTGGGGCTTCTCGGGGGGCTGAAAGGAGGTAGAGGAAGGCAGGGTCCCCATCCTGCTGGACCCCATAAGAAGCAAGGCTGCGCTCAGGCACACACAGCCATCGCCCAATGATCCAGCGCTGCACAGCAGGTGGGAAGCCAAACTCTGAGAACACCTGTGGGCAGAGCATCAGGGCTGGGCAAGGTTACCCCTCTCCTCACAGGACTCCCAGACCCTGTGCTCACCTGTTCCTGGAGAGCTGCAATGGTGCAGTGAGGGTGGACCTGCAGCGAGATGTGGGCAGAGGATGCTGAGAACATAGCAGATATGGCGTCTTCAACTGTGACCTGCAGCCTAAGCCAGAAAGTAAACTAGGGCTTGGGTGAGGAACCTAGGAGGATCAGAAGGGCAGAGTGAAGTAGACCCAGCCTAACCTGATAGGACCAGGTGGGAAGCAGGCTGCCTGGAGCTGGACACTGAGGCCCACATGATGCTGGGCCAGGATTGCTGCCACTTGAGCTGCCCCCTTCTCGTCTCCACGTGCAATGGCCTGGGTCAGGTCCCCAGCCAGCTCTTCTACAGGGATAAGAGGTCAGCTGTTACAGCCAGACACCAGCTATTTTCCCCAACCCCCTCTGGCTGCCTGTCCTTACCTTTCTCCAACAAGTCTCCAGGGCTCCAGGTCATATTTGCCTGAGACTGAGGTGCTTTGAGTGTTGGGGCCCCAGGGGGACTGGGCAGGGAAACGGGGCATATTTCTGGGCCCAGGCCTAGGGGTGGACTGCCACTACCTAGGAAAGAGATGTGGAGTCGCTGGTAGCCTTTTCCCAGGCCTCTCTGACTTTAGGTTTCTGGGACCTTTGTCTTCTCCCTCTTCATCTCAGCCTATGTCAGGTCCTGTCTCAGGCCATGCCACAAAGACACATTTTCCCCTCCCAGCCTTTGTCCCTGTAAACCCCTCAGAGGTCCCTGCCCGACTTCTGTTGATGATGGAGCTACATTTAGCTCATATTTGAGACCTGGGGTTCTGCACCCTTCTACTGCCTGGTCTCACCTGTGTCCCTCCTCCATACAGCAGAGCCAAAGCAGGTCCTCAGACAGGGGTCAGACCCTTCCTGCCCAACAGCAGCCCTGCAGTCAGTAAACTACTTTTGATGCCCTCAGTAACCTCTCATCTTCTGGCTTCTCCATCTGCACAGAAAACACTTGGGCTGCCTGCCCTGGGCATCCTTACAGAGCCAGGCCACTGCAATGAGGGGTCCGAACCCAGTGCTAACATCTGTGATGGCCTCATTCCCTTGATATTCTAACTAACTGTCCCCACACTAAAATGAGAACAGCCCTCAAGCACCTGGTGCTGTGCCTGTCCCTTAAGGGTCATTTGCACACACTCCCTTCAGAAATTTTATACTTGGTATTCCCTGGATCACATGGTTTATGCCATGACCTTCAAATTTCACTCATGTCACTCTCAAGGCTGCCTTTCCTGTATACACACACACACACACACACACACACACACACACACATATATACACATACATATGTATGTATATATACACATATTTTTTTTTAGGTACTGGGGATCAAACTCAGGACCTTGTGCTTGTGAGGCAGCCCTTCCTCCTTCCAGCACTACCATTCCCTCCACCATATTGGGGGGGGGTACCTGAAATCGAACTCAGGACCTCACACTTGCCAGGCAGGTGCTAAGCTTCATCCCTAACCCAGCCTCCACTATCTAATGGAAGCTTATTTACTGATTTTATGTCTGTTTCCCCTCTAGAAATGCAAGCTCCAAGACGACAGGGATTTGAGAATTTGTTCAAGCTAAAGAAGTGTCCAGCATTCAGCCAGACCAGGTGCCAAGTACATACATACATTTGGTTAATGAATGACTAAAAAGAGCCTCTCTCCTTTTCAATGCAGAGTAGCCTGGGCGTCTCTTAAATTACACTGTCTGACTATCTTCCTTCTTCTGTCCCATTTGTGGGCCCTCCCTCTCCCCAAGTCACTATCTGCATGCCAGACCCTTTTCTTTTTAGGATTCTCTATCCTGGTGACTTTGGTTGACCTTTTCTGTGCCCAGTCTTTATTTCTGGAGAGTCCCAGCACTACACCAGATGTGTAAGAACTCAGCCACTTCCACATCCTTCCTTCCAAGCTGACCCTGTCTAGGAGCCTTGCACTACCTGGCCCCTTCATCAATCTTAACCACTAACCCTTCATTTAAACAGCCATGAAACTCAGCTAATTCCGTGACCTTAGAATCTCTGCAGACATGTACTGCAGCCCTATCAGGACCACCCCACTTGTTAAGTAGCTAAGATCTAAGACTATCACTCTACAACTGAGTACCCTTCCCGGTGTTCTTGAATTTAACTTGTCTTAATTCACACTGGGGTCCTATAGCCCTGGCTTGCTATGACTTGCCAACGTTTGTCTGGTACTTAAGCCTGCAGCTCCTCAACCTCAACCCTTCTCCACATTTCTACGTTCTTCCTCCTGGGAGCCTTCCCAGGCCCCCATATTCCCCCATCACTGCCCCCAACCCGGTCTGAGACCCCAGGGTTACTCTAAATGACCCTTAATTCCAACGACTGACCATTCTGTTCCTCCTCGGAGGCACCTTGCACCAGGGCTGCCCACCGCTGAGCTTCCTCAGGGTTGAGGAAGTGTAAGCTGAAAGTTCCAGGCCCTCCGGGCGGAGGCTGCAACTCGTGTTGGCTGGGGCCGCGGATGGTGTAAGAGACTGACTCCAAGGGCCACTCCAAACTGACCTGAGGAGGGGGAAGAGTCCAGGCTTAGTGGTCTCCTGCTCTGAATCTCATGGTGATCAAAGGAAGATGTGAGAACATCTACAGGCCACTAACAAGGAGGTATCAGCATTATCCCCATTTTATTTCTAAGACAAGCAAAGTAACTGGTCAAGGCCACTCAGTGGGTTGTCAGAAGGGCCTAACCTCGGGCTCCTCACACCACTTTCACTCACCGCCCCAGGTACCGCGCCCAGAAGTTGCAGCCGGAAACGCCCGGGCCGCTCGGGGTCCGCACTCAGCTGCAGCCTCCGAAGTTGGGCCTCCGCATCCGGCCCGGCACTCAGCGGCCTCACTGCAGCGTGCACAGCCAGGAGCACCGTGGCAGAGCCGGAGTCCGCGGCCGCTACTGCCCCACCTGCCGGCGGCGCCATCTCTAGTCCGCTTAGGCCCTGACCCTCCGAGCCTACTTCCGTCGATCGGGCCGCTGAGCGCCTCCGCCGACCAGAAACTAGGGCCCTGAGACTAAGTTCCGGCCGTAGCCAGTGTCCGAACTCAGGTGGGACCCAGGGCTACGCACTGGCCAAGCTTGGACCTTCTGCTATGTCCAAGGATGTACACGGCCCTATGGTCATGTTTGAATTGGGTATCGCAGCCAGTTATCAGAGTTTGAAGCACTAGCCACAACTGGAAAGCGGCCACGGACTATTCACTTCAAAGGCTCAGGCGTGTATAGGTTGCAGTTCTAGTTCCGGACTAGAGCGGCCCACGGGCCAGTGACCTTTCCTGCCCGCTAGGGTAGCTCGACCGCTACCCGGAGGAGCCTCAGGCTATCTACTCACACACCGGCCCGGGGAGCTTCCGCCAATGAGCGACAGGGAGGGAGGCGGGTTCGTATGGTGGAAAGAGTGACAGACAGGCCTCAGGTCCAGTAGGAGTGGAAGACAAAATGAGCGGCGGGGAACGCTCCCAATGGCTGGTCGCGCTTTTGAGCAGGAGGCTGAAGCGGGCCATTCAGAGGCGTGGGGCAGGGCCTGCAGGACGCTTGTTGTTGTCCGGACGAGGGAAGCGGAGGTCGCTGGGTTTGCTTGCTCGCTGGGGTGCTCTGTGTCGGTCGACGACAGGTCGGTCGCGAGAGTAGGCGCTGTGCAGGGGGGCGAGGCTATGTCGTGGTGGCAGCCCGGATGGGCCGGCAGGGCCTGGAATAACGGGACGTCGCCGCGGAGCTTCCCCCGGATACGGCGCGGCCCGAGCGGAGGCCGCGGCGCCACCCTGCGGCTCTGAGGAGCCCGCACCGCGCGGAGCCCGCCTCGCCTTTGCCCGGACACCGACGCCGAGCAGCCTGGCCGGGTCGATCTTGCCAAGGCAGGTGGGTGACCACCCTGAGCCCGCGACGACCGAGGCCACAGAAACCACAGCGCCCAGCGGGCCTCGCGCCGAAGCACTACCTCCTGGAACTCGTAGTTCCGTGGTGGTTTGGCAGGAGACCCACACTCGCCGCACTGCCTGCTGGGACTTGTGGTTCCGTCGAGGTTCGGCAGGTGCCCCAGCCGGGCCGGCCGACGCTGCAGCGCGCTAGCCGGACCGTAGGGGGCTCTCTCCGCTCTTTGGCGTATGAAAGGACTAGAAGTGCTTGCAGAATAGGAACCTGCCGGGGGGTTCCTCACTCCTTGCTAGAAAAGCGGCCTCTAGAACCGGAGGGCGCCCACCCAGGTGACTGCAGGACCTGGGCCTCAGCTGTCCTGGTTCTTACCCTGGCAGAGGAGCCCAGCTCAGCCTGAAAGGGGGACTGCAGAAGTCACAGTCCTTGGCAAGTGCAAAGTGATTCCCATGGTGGGTGGGTGGGCCTCTTTCTGGATGAGGATGGGGACAGTGAGGGTTGAGTGAAGGACTAGTCCAGCAGCCCCAGAGTGAGCAGAGTCCTGGGTTGTCCCCTTATCCTGCGTGATGCAGGGCATATGGCTGAGCTGGGAGCCTGAGCTTGCCACCTTCAAGTAACAGGATCTCAGCACTTAACAACTCGTGCTGAGTGTTGAGGGTTGGTAGAAGGAGGGAGAGGAGTTGTATGAAGACTGGACACAGCCCAGACCTATCTGTGCACAGTGGTCTGCTTAGGGGGTGGGAGGGCTAAAGGTAGAGCTCCATGGGGACAGATACACATGGCCTGGCTTCCTACATCCTCAGGCAGCAGTAGCCCCTCTGGAACAAGGAGTCCCCTCCCCAAGGTCATGAAGCTGTTGGAGAACTCCAGCTTTGAGGCCATCAACTCACAGTTAACTGTGGAGACTGGAGATGCCCACATCATTGGCAGGTGAGGCCAGAGGTTCTTGAAGGCCAGCATCTCAAAGGTCACTGCCCTGGCCCCTGAGTTTAACCTGGTGGGGTCAGCATGCTCCATGGTCCTGCCTGCATCCCATAGGATTGAGAGCTACTCGTGTAAGATGGCGGGAGATGACAAGCACATGTTCAAGCAGTTCTGCCAGGAGGGCCAGCCCCATGTACTGGAGGCACTCTCCCCACCCCAGACCTCGGGCCTCAGCCCCAGCAGGTGAGCTGAGGTGGGGCCTGCCTTTTCCAGGCTGTGGGATGGTGGGCTAGGCTGATGTTTGTCTCTGTACAGACTGAGCAAGAGCCAAGGTGGTGAGGATGAGGGCCCCCTCAGTGACAAGTGCAGCCGAAAGACCCTCTTCTATCTGATTGCCACGCTCAATGAATCCTTCAGGCCAGACTATGACTTCAGTACAGCCCGAAGCCATGAGTTCAGCCGGGAGCCCAGCCTCAGCTGGGTGAGGATCAGGTGGAGGGACTCACAGCCCCACAACCATCCCTGTTGCAATCCCCAACTTTTTTCTTTTCTTTTCTTTTCTTTTCTTTTTTTTTTTTTTGCTGTACAGGGGATTGAACTCAGGACCTTGCACTTGTGAGGCAGGCATGGCACCACTGAGCTAAATCCCCGGTCCAATCCCCAACTTTTTGTGGTTTCTGGGATCTAGCTAGTCCATACCTGCTGTCCTGGACCCCTGTCAGCCCTGACTATGACCTGCCCTAGGTGATGAATGCAGTCAATTGCAGCCTGTTCTCCGCCGTGCGAGAGGACTTCAAGGCCCTGAAGCCACAGCTTTGGAATGCAATGGATGAAGAGATCTGCCTGGCTGAATGCGACATCTACAGGTGTGCCAAAGTCCCTGCAGGTATGGCCCCCAGGTGTATGTGGCACCGAGTGCCTCACATTACTGCTTGCCCTACTCCCTAGTTATAACCCAGACCTGGACTCAGACCCCTTTGGGGAGGATGGCAGCCTCTGGTCCTTCAACTATTTCTTCTACAACAAGCGACTCAAGCGAATTGTCTTCTTCAGCTGTCGCTCCATCAGGTTTGTACCACCCATCTCCCATCCCCTAGCTCCCTGGGCCCCTACCATTTCCTCAGCTGTGCCCAACCACCCGACTGTGTACTGCCTGAACATCCTCCCTTGGACCAGCAGCAAGCTTGGGATAGGTAGTCCTAAGACTGTTTTCCCCACTTCCCCACCCAGTGGTTCCACCTACACACCCTCAGAGGCAGGTAATGAACTGGACATGGAACTAGGGGAGGAAGAAGTGGAAGAAGAAAGTGGAGGCGGAGGCAGTGAGGGTGGGGCTGAGGAGACCACCACCGTGGAAGAGGACAGGTATGTGGTAGTGGTGGAGGCCCCAGTCCTTGGAATGGGTGGGGTAGGTCAGGCCTACCTCTGCCTAGTCTGCTGGGTAGTGGCACTTAAAGTCTTGCTGTGTCAATCTCTGCTCAGGGTCCCAGTGATCTGTATGTAATGAGAAGAGCAGAGCCCCCAGCTTCATTCAGCTTCAACCAGTGCCTGGACCTCCGCACCTGAGGGGCCCTAGGACCTCCCCAGCTGATGGCCATACCCTGGCGCTGCCACAGTCCTGGTGCTGCGCAAGATCACACCTGCCTAGCCTTTTGGCACCAGCCGGTGAATGTCCACTCACCTCTGCAGGATCCTACTGCCCATGCTGTGGCTGGACTAGACAGCACAAGGCCTTGTGGGAAGAATGACTGCCCTGCCCAGATGGACTGCCATAAGCAGGGATGGACCACAGAATTTATTTTTGTATTTCCTATTGGGCCTGCACACTCCACCTCAAGGGCCAGTGTCCTGAGGTTCCACAAGCAGGTCCTAGTGGTTAGTGGCTCTGGTCTTGGGCCAGCCCCTGGTGCCCATCTGTCCCCCCACTTCGCCAGGAGGACTGCGTGCACTGAGTGTCACTTTGCTGCAGCTCATTTGTTTCCAATAAAAGTTTCTGTGACTTAGTATGGATCTGGGCACCATGAGGGTCGGGGCTGCGTCAGGGAGGGGCCTGTGGCTTTTGGTATCCTAGCAACTGCTAGGCCCTGGGAGCTGTTGGACACAACGTTGAACATGGAGGCAGAAGTGTTGGACGCAAGCAGCTACCTTTCAGCAGAGGGCGATAACCTGACTCCAGATTCAGATCTATACGATGTGGACAGCTATGACACCCCAGACCTGGGATTTCTGTTGGAAAAGATTGGTGAGGGGACCTGGCTCTGCCCCTCCCCCACCCCCCCTTTAGCGAACAGGTCTCACAAGGGCTCTGTTCTGTCCCAGAAATGCAACTTCTCCAGGCAGTTCCTGGCAGACATAGCACTGTCCGTGACCTTCAGGGTCGAAAGTGGCAGCACATTTTCCGTCCACCTGTAGATTTGTACTTCCGGGAGCCGCCACAGGTCCAGGAGCTCTTTAGCAGCAGCCAGCGATGGCAGGACATGTCTTTGTAATCCCGTGTCCGCCAGCTGTGGTTGCTCCTGTGGGCAGGCCTCCACAACCTCGTGGAAAAGGTGTGGCTTGCCCTAGCATCTACCATCTGGGCTCTTTCCAGACCAGCCCTTTTCCTGGGTGTTCCTGGTACCTACTGTGGCGGTCCCCTCGCATTTCCCTGGGCAGAAGTCCCCCCACTTTCACCTCCAGCCCTTAACGAAGGTCTTTGTACATGGTGGCCCACAGGCAAAGAATGCCAAACTGCACGTAGCTCAGCTAACACACGGGCTGGAGCCACTTCGCCGCCTGGAGGTGGCAGCTGGGCTGCATTCGGTGGCACAGGACCCAGAGGGCAGGCGCTTTGTGGTGCTGTATGGTGCAGGACACCTGCACCTGCATAGAAAGGACGGCTGGGCGCAACAGAAGCTGCAGGCCCCCGTGGCACTTACCGGACTGGTGGCTGTGCCAGGACCTCTGGGAGCTGTGGCCCGCTTTGTAGGCTGGGATCCCGCTGGGCTGGCCATACTGGGGCTGAGCCTCGGCCTGCTGTGGCTGAGCCAGCCAGGGGTGGGCAGAGTCCTGGGCCGCGAACTCACTTGCTGCCTGCCGGTGCCCAACCTGGGTCTTCTGCTCATAGCTGAGGTGGGCGGTGGCCTGACATTCTGGAAGTTCCGTTCAGGTGGCCACCGCCTGGTGCTGTGTGGTTCAATTGTGCAGCCACCGCCAGGCCTGGCTGGCACGCTGAAGAGGCTGGCTCTGGGGCCAGCGCCCACCCACCTCCGCCCGCATTACTTCGCAGCCTATGGCTCAGCGGTGCTCACTTTGGATCTGCACACCTGGGCTCTCGTCCATGTGTGCTGGGATCTCCACAAGACGTGAGGGGGGTCATAGGGACATGAGGCGGGTCCCTAGGGAGAGCCATGCACACATACATGGTCCAGCTTAATCTATGAGGCCCCTCTTTCCCTGTCTCCAGTACCATCTCAGACCTGGCATACTGCAAGGAGGTGGAGGCAGTGGTGACAGCTTCCCGGGACAGCACAGTGAGGGTGTGGGAGGTGGACTGGCAGATCCGGATGGTGTTTGTGGGCCACACAGGTGCGCTTACCCTGGCAGCTCTTGCAGTGCATTCTCTCTGCCCCAAAAGCACTCAGCTGCTGCCTGAGATCTTGGCCAGCCCAGACCAGGCTTCCCTACTTCAGCTGCACCGGGGCTGACTGCTCCCCCTCCCTCAGTTTCAGGATGCCGGAGTGACTGAGCCTCTCTTACAGGCCCAGTGACAGCTCTGGCTGTGCTCCTGAAAACCACCCTGGTGGTGTGGGCCTCGCAGGACGGGACGCTGCGCACATGGGACCTGCAGGCGGAGGCACAAGTGGGCGAGGTTCCTCTGTGCTATGGTAGCCAGGACGCGCTGTCCTGGCGCGTGAACTGCTTGTTGGCACCCGCAGGCACCGGCTGGCCGGTGCTGTCGCTGTGAGCCAGGAGCGTGGAGCTGTGGCAAGTGAGTGAACTCTACTCACAGCTGGCTCAGCTGCCTGCGCAGGTGCTGGACCTAGAGATGGCGCCCATGCTGGCCGCACCTGTAGACCTCAAGTTGCCCGCACGCCTCGTTTGCGCATGCGCAGATGGTTCAGTCCATCTGGTGTCTGCCGCTTCAGGGCGCAAGGTGAAGAAGACTGTGCTGCTGCAGTGGCCTACTGCCTGCCGCACGAGGCCCTTTGGCTGCTGACCCGGGCTGGGCACCTGGTGCGAGTGAACGCAGCACACTGCCCCATGAGCGTGGTACACCGCATGTGCCCACCTTTGCCCCCTGCGCCACAACCCTGCTGCCTGCACCTCTACAGCCACCTCACTGACCCAGACACAGCGCTCGCCTGCTGGGAGATCGTGTGCCAGCACGAGGGCGATCCACGCCAATGCGCCAAGGCCTGGGCCTGGAAGAACAAGAACCGGTGAGTGCCTGGGCCCCTCTGGGCTGCTGCGAACCAGGCCAGCCCCTCCAGTTTGGCGATAGGCCCAGAGCCAACAGGCTCATTCGCCACCTGCAGGTACCTGCCTGTGTTGGGGCACTCAGATGGTGTGCTGTCAGTGCTGGACTGGCTTTCTTCGAAGACCATCTTCTGTATGAAGGCACACAGTCCAGGCCCAGTCACCGCCATTGCATCCACCTGTAACAGCATCGTCTCATCGGGTCAGTACCTCCTTGGGCCAGAAGCCAGTCTGGGAGCCTCTCCCCTCCATGAAGATCCAGTCCCGGTTTCTTCTATCCACAGGTGGAGACAGTACTGTGAAGGTGTGGCGAGTCTTCCCCTATGCCAAAGAGAGCCTGAGTCTGTTGCACACCTTCTCCTGCTGTCACCCAGTTGTGCAGCTCTGTGCATTGGGCAATCACATCACTGTAGGCTTTGAGGACCCAGACAGTGCCACCTATGGCCTGGTACAGTTTGGCCTGGGTGAGGGCCGGCGCTGTGACCACCAGCCCCAGGATGACCCAATAGACCACATCACCGGTGAGGGGGTCAAAAGATAGGAGAAGCATGGGCCCTGTGTCAGCAGTCTAGTTCCTAACACCAGCCTGGCCTGCAGGCCTATGTTGCTCCCCCACGCTCAAGCTCTATGCCTGTGCCAGCCTGGACTGCACTGTCCGAATCTGAACTTCGGAAAATTGCCTGCTGCGGTGGGCTGGGCCCCCAGGGAGCGGGGTGGGGTCTTGGGGGCAACTGGTTTAGCTCTCTCCACCTCTGCCTCCAGTGAGAGCCCAGTGACTGAACTGGGGGTGGATAGAGCCTTGCCCCCATCACTCTTCAGTTTCCCACTCTGTGAGCAAGGGCTGAACTCTGGCTTCTGGGCACCCTCCCATAGGCTCTTGCAGCTGGATGATGCCCCCCAGGCCCTGGCTTTCTGCAGCAACAATGGAGACCTGGTGCTGGCACTGGGCTCTCGCCTCTGCCTGGTGTCCCATAGCCTCTACCTTCCCACATTCTACTTGGTTCAGGTGTGCCATGAGAACAGGGTGGGCAAGGTGGGGCTGCTGCATGCAGACAGGCTCCTGAGTCCAGGGATCAAGGCTCCTCTTGCTTGCTCCTCTCTCAGAAGCTGTACCAGAAGGGCCCTGACATGATGGATGACCCTCCGCTGCCGTTGACCAACCCAGAGTCACTGAGCCCCATGCAGCTGCAGAGGCTCACCAACTTGCAGGGTGTGGCCGGCCTCAGGTCTGCTGCCAGGCTCACACAGCCCACAGCATGAAGACTCAGGACTCCTGGGCCCCTCAGGGGCTGCCACAGGCCCATTCCAGCCTTGGCATCTCCTCTCCTGGCTGGTTCTTGTCCCTGTTTCTGCCCTGACCCACTGGTTTTGCCACCTAGCATCTCACCTGTGCTTGTCCTTGTCCCTGTCTATAGTGTGGATTTGCCCTTCATCCATCACCAGATGGCAGCACTTCAGCAGCCGGTGGTGAAGGAGGTAGAGGGTCCTGACTCCCTCATCACCCCATTGCCCAGCCCTGTCCCCTGTCCAGGCCCAGGCTGCATGTGCCTGGCCAGCACATGACAAGTTTCATGGAAGCATAACTGACTTCTGATCCCCACCTCAGGACATGGAAGCCCTAGAGACCAGAGAGCAAGACCTTCAGCAGTTGAGGCTAGGGCTAGTGGTCCCAGAGGCTCAGCCCCCACCCTCCTGGAAACAGCATCAGGAAGCTTTTGAAAATTACCTATATTTGATCTATGGCCCTGGCTTGCTGGTGGGTATGAGGCCAGCCCCAGCCCTAGCCATGGCCCTCACCCCAGGCCTGACATGGCCACCTGATGCCACCTGTGCCAGGGTATTCAATCTGGAAGGAATTCACAGCAGTGGAACATCTTGGCCTTCACCACACAGCAAGTGTCCCAGGAGGAGTATGCCTTACCCGGTGCTGCCTTCTGCTTCAGTCAGGCTGCAGTCAGCACTGAAGCCCAGACAGCACCTGCAGCCCCATCACCCCAGGCCCTAGGGACTGCAGGCAGGCGCTTGGCCCACCCTCCCCGAGTCACCTTGCCTATTCCACCCACCCCCTGGAGGATGCACAGCAAGGCATCCCAGGTGAGGCCTCCCTCCCTTTCCACATCCCTGCCCCATATCATGGCCTGGCCCTACCTGGACCCCCTCTCCCCAGTGGGAGTGATCAGAATCTCTGCCTTTCAGGGATGCAAGTTCAGGGGAAGCTGGGCCCTCAAGATCCATAGTCTCCATACTCACTCATACTAGGTGCCTAGCACGCCTAAGCCATCCACCAAGTACACATCTGGTCCCTGTCCATGTGGGTTCCTGACCTTCCAACCTGGGTATCCTCATTTTCCCAAGGCCTCTAGTACCCCCTCTTCAAGCTCCTTCTTTCCTACCCTGACACTTCCCTAATCCCCGTTTCTTGCAGACTTCCCTGTCCCAGCTTGGGCTGAGGCCTATGGAAAGCATATGGGGCCCAGCTGTTCTCTGAGGTTCCCCTCATTTCCCAGTTTAAGGAGTAGCCTTCCACCTGATTTCACAGGCTTCCCTGTGTACTGAGATCAGGGGCTCCATTTCAGTCTGACCCTTGAACTGGGCCCCTGGTTGAGGGAGTCAGAATGGTTAAGGGAGTGCCCTTGAGTGGTATCCCAGTTGGGCGACTTAAGGTTCTCGGTGACCCTGCTGTGCTCCACCTCCAGTACTGCCCACGGCCCATCAGCTTCCCAGGCTTTGTGCCCAACTCTGCAGTGCTGCAGCAGATGTGGCTGCCCATGGAGGTCAGCTGCCTTGGATCCCTGGCCCAGCTTGCCTCCCTGAACAGACTCAAAGCAAGAGGCAGGGATGGGGTGGGGTGGGGTTCAGGGAGGGCTCACTGTCCCACAGCCTGCCACATGCCCCCTTTTATACTTCACTCTCTGCAGCCAAGTCTAAACATGGATAGCCTATGGGTGTCACACCCTAGGTGGTCTACAGGCAAGTGGCAGAAGAGACTCATCCAGTGGCTTCACAGTGAGGAAGAAGAGGAAGAGGAGGAGGACAAAGAATTGCTGGAGGTGGACTTGTCCTCGGCTTCCCTAAGCCCAGATAACCTGCACTCACAGCAGCAGCTAGATTCCTGGGAGCCAAAGGCTTGGGTAGGCACCCCAGGGTGCCGCAGGAGGGGTGAGCTTGGTACCTATAACCCAGAGAGGGGGCCCTGCAGCTACTGTTGCTTCTTCTAGAACTCCACAGACTTGACCACAGAGCACTGGTGCTCCCATGAGGCTTCAGGGAGTAGGACCAACCTTGGCCCAAAGTACTACTATATGGAATCCCTCTGGGAAGAGCAATATGGGCATCTTCCCAGGTTCCTGCATTTTTTTGTTGTCCAGAACTGGTTCAAAAAGCTGTTCCTCATCTTCAGCCTGGAGGTTTGGAGGAGGCTTGGAAGCTTGGAAACAGGGTGGGGTGGTGGGTGGGGAGAAGGGAGGAGCCCACCTGGTACAGGACAGGGGCAGGGCCTCAGCACACTATCCCACAGGCCTACCCGGAGATGGGCACTGTGGAAGGCCTGGCCTCAATGTTCGTGGACCTGCTAGCAGAGGCCACCTGGGCAGACGGTGTGCATATCCTGCAAGCACTGCTGAGGCTGATGCCCAAGGTCAGCAAAGAGCTCCAGGGACGGCTACAGGGCAGTCTCCTGAAGTTGCTGAACCTGGACCAGCCTCCTACCCTTGAGGTAAGCTCCTTAATTGCCCCTTACCTGCACCCTTAACTTCCTGCACTGACTACAGTACCACCCCCCACCCCTATGCTCAGGACCCCACACAGAAGCAGTTTGTGATGCTGGCACTGCAGTTGCTCCTGACCTGCTCCCTAGAGTCCCGTGATGTGGTGGTGGAGCTCATGTCTTACTTCCTCTACTCTCCAGCTGCCTACCTGTGAGTCATGCTCCTGGCTGGTCCTCCCAGCCAGCTGGGAAGGCCTTGAGTTAAGCTGCACATATCTGTCTCAGGCCAGAGCTCAAGAAGCTGCTGGATGGGCTGGGGCTCCCGGATCCACAGGGCTTCCTGTTCAAGGAGATGAAGACCTGGGTCCAGGGCTCCGACCTTGGCTCTAAGGCCATGCTGCGTACACACTGCGTCCAGAAGCTGGAGGACATGATCCAGCAGCTGAAGGTCTAGGGAACAGGGGCTGGTTGGGGCACCCATAGGGAGCCTCTTACCTCCAGAAATCTAGAAGTCTCTGGAGAGGGCCAGGTGGGACTCCAGGAATGCCTCCTTAGGCTCTGTCTCCATGATTCCCCAACCTGAGTATCTCTGGGGAGTCCTGCTCCCACTGAAGGCTACACCAAGGGCTTTATGTTGGAGACTGAGACTGCTCTGAGGAGGCCTCCTAATTAGGCAGTCTTCCTGGGGCAGGGGTGGGAGCAGAAAGAAATTTCAGGGGCTAATGAGCTAGGGTGCTTTCTTGACCCGCCACTTCCCCTACAGATGGAAAACACACAGCTGACTACAGCCAAGTTGCCTATGGTGCTGCCCAAGGTCTTCAAGACCTCAGTGCCTTCCTCTCCTCCCAAGGAGACCCTTTCACAAGCTTCGATGATCTTGGGGACACCCACAAGCATCCTGGAGCCACCTTTGCTGGTGGTGCCACTGGCACAGCCTCAGGCAACTACCCCAGGGCTCCAGGCTGAGCCCACGCCCATGCAGGTACCCACCAGGTGGACCAAACACTTTCTCTCAGAGACACTACAGAGCTTCTCCGTGGTGCCCCAGGCCCGCGTGGATTCCCTGTTGCCACCTGCACAGCTTGATGAGCTGCTGCCGCTTGAAAAAACCGACTGGTCGCATTCAAAGATGCTGGACCTGCGAACCACTGATGCACTGAATTTCTTCTGTGAGAAGCAGCATGTGCGGCAGCTGAGCTCCCTGCAGGAGGCCAAGTACAGGCCCGTGGCCCTGTGCCTGCCAGAGCCCAACACTGTGGTACCGCTGCCTCGGGATCGCAGGTACGCTGTGCAGGCGTTGGCCCAGGGTGCCGGGTAGGTATTGGGTGTGGCTTGGCTGCATCTGCACCTTCCCTAGGTACCACCCCATCTTCCGGCTGCAGGAGGCGGAGTCCCAGAGCTCCAGGATGAGACTGAGGGGTGAGTGGGCCCCAGGGTCCAGCCTGTACCCTGACTCCGGCCCTGCCAGCCCCTGCCTCATTGCCTGTTTGCTCCTAGGCTGTGCACTGTCCCGACACAGCACCCATGTGCTGGATGGCGCCAGCCACGCGCTGAAGCTCCCGCTGCCACGGGTGGAGCCACAGCCCTTTCCCCCTGGCTGGCCCAGGCCTGCTCATGCTCGCCCCCCGCAGCTCCTACAGCCGGCCCTGCAGCGCTACTTTCTTCTGGAGGACATGGACCCTGACAACTACAGCTAGGGGCTTTGGTTTGGTGTTCCTCCTGCCAACTTGGCAAGTTGCACCCCACCCCCCAGCCTATCCTTTGGCCTAGAATAAAGTCCAGAGGCTGGGACTGCACTTCAAATACGACCTCCTTCTCTCTGGGATTTTGGGGGAGAGCAGGGAGGCCAGGTGGGGCATCTGAATCCTCCTGCAGAAAGCAGGAGCGTGGGCTCTGTTGTGTATGGGGTTGGACAGCACCTGGCACTTGGGCCTCGAAGATGAAACACCTCCCCTGCTGCGGTGGCCCATCTGCCTGGCAAGGAGGAGGAGACCCATAGTGTGGGGCAGTTACTAGGTATTAAGATGGTACATTGCCCATAGAGATGGTTCTCTGGGGCAGCAAGAAGCCACAAGTGTGTGTGTCAAGGGAGGGGCCTTCTGCCAGACATGCTGTTATCTGAGAAACAAGGAAGTAGCCTGCTTTGGATCTTGCCTCCTAAAAGTCCTTGTAAGGTGGACATTGTCTTGGGGTGCAGGGTCTCAGAGGGGCTCATTTCCTTCTGACCTGGCAGGGTGCTGATGGGACCACTGAGGGTCCATCCACAGTTAAGTTATTTGCTCTGCTTTTGTGAAGTTGCCTAGCTTTTTACCTCCTTTCATTGAGTTGGCTGAGCAGTAATCTCCCGTAAATTCTCACCCTCTGATTTTAGACATTTCTTCTTTTGGGGGGGGGGTACCAGGGATTGAACTTGGGACCTTGCACTTTCGAGGCAGGTGGCAGAACCACTGAGCTAAATCCCCAGCCCTAGACGTTTCTTCTTGATGTTTAGAACTGGACTTCCATTCTTTCCCCTTGTTAGAAATGAGCCCCAAGATTCAAATTGTTGGTGCCGAAAAGAATGCACACAGCAAGCAAGAGGACTCGACCAGGCAGTTTAAAGTTTACTTGTGCAGAAGGGTATGAGTGCACTCAGACACAGGCAGTAGGCACATCTAGGGGGTCAGTTTGAACCCTAAGACATGGGAAGCAGCTATTCTTTAAATTTACTGGCTAAATTCAAAGGCTTACAATCTATAGCAGTTGACTAGTCGTCTCATGTCACAAGGGGAGGATCTGAAGGATTGCTGAGGAGGAGGAAGAGTGGGAGGGGAACAGAAAGTCTTTCGCTATTAATAAGCTATCTTTGGTCTGTAGCTATGTTCCTAAAATTTAGGTGTTTTGGGCCTGGTAGCACACTCCTGTAATCTCAGCACTGAAGAGGCTGAGGCAGAAGGATCACTTAAAGATCAAGGCCAGCCTGAGCTACAGAGTGAGTTCAAGGTCAGACTGAACTACATAAGGAGACCTTGTATTAAAAAAAGGGGGGGGGCGTCTAACTCAGTGGTTCTGCCACCTGCTCCGCAAGCACAAGGACCCAAGTTCGATCCCCGGTACCAAAACTAAAAAAATTAAAAGGGCCAGGAATTTAGCTTAGTGGTTCCACTGCCTGCCTTGCAAGCATAAGGACCCCAGTTTGATCCCCGGTACCAATAAATAAATAAATAAGCATGTGAACCTGTAATCAGCAGTCACACTGGTGGTTACTTTATTCCAGAGACATGAAGACTTCCCTCTACACAAAAACCTGCATGCTAAATGTTTTTTTTAGCAACTTTATTTGTAATACCATCCATAAGTGTGATGAAATGGTGTAGAACTACACATACACATTTTAGTTTTGACCTTGTACAATAACTCCATGAGATGTAACAATTGAGGTACCTCGAACAGCCAGAGTCATACAGATTACAGGTCACTAGAGACTGGGGGTAGGGGAGGTAGGAAATTAATACTTAATAGTGGGCTGGGGATTTAGTTCAGTGGTTCCACTGCCTGCCTCACAAGTGCAAGGTCCCACCGAGTTTGATCCCCCATACCAAAAAAAAACCACAACTTAATGGTGACAGTTTCTTTCTTTTTTATTTGACACAGGATCTCACTATGTAGTTCAGTATGGCCTTGAACTCACAGTGATCCTCCTGCCTCCGCCTCCCAACTGCTGGGATTACAGGCCTGTCCTCATTGGGTGATAAAAAAAGTTTTAGAGGGCCGGGGATTTAGCTCAGTGGTTCCACCACCTGCCCTGCAAGCACAAGGACCCGAGTTCTATCCCTGGTACCAAAAAAAAAAAAAGTTTTGGAAATAGTAGTCATAGTGCCAAAACATTGTAGATGTAATTAATGCCACTGGCTGTATACTTAAACATGACAAATTTTGTTATATGTTTTACCATAATTTTGTTTGTTTTAGACAGGGTCTCACTATGTAGTTCAGGCTGACTTTGAACTCTCTATGTAGCCCAGGCTGGCCTCAAACTCACAGCAATCCTCTTTGCTCAGTTTCCCAAGTGCTGAGATTACAGGTATGCACCACCATGCCCGGCTTTATACCACAAATTAAAAAAATAATGTGATATACCAAAGCCTATTGAATTTAAATGTGTGATTTGAGGGCTGGGGATTAAGCTCAGTGATAAAGTGCTTGCCTAGCATACATGAGGACTTCAGTTTAATCTCCAGGACCAAAAAGATTCTGTGGTATGTGAATTCTATCTCAAAATAGATGTTAAAGAAAAGGCACAGGGTTGGGCATGGTGGTACATGCCTGTAATGCCACCACTCTGGGATGCTGAGGCAGGAGGATCACAAATTCCAGGCAAGACTGGGAAACTTAGCAAGATCCTGTCTCAAAATAAAAAGGACTTTGGGGGCCAGGGGTTTAGCTCAATGGTTCCGGCGCCTGCCTCACAAGTGCAAGGTCCAGAGTTTGATCCCCAGTACCAATAAAAAAAGGACCTTGGGATGTAGCTCAGTAGAAGAGTACCCCTGGAAAAAAAAAAAAAAAAGAGTACCCCTGGCTTCTATCCTTGGTACTGGGGGGAAAAAAAGCACAGGATCTATTATGAAGGAGTCTCCAAGGACCAAATTGAAGACGATTTGTGGATGAAAATAACCAGAGGAATGTATTATATATCCCCCCGTCCCACCCTCCCCGTACCAGGATCAAACTAAGGGCCTTGTGGTTGCCAGGCAGGCACAACACCACTGAGCTAAATCCTTGGCCCCTTGTATTTCTTTAAATAAAATAGGATCCCATGAGTCCTCAGCCCTACAGTGATGATAAAGCTTTTCTGTACAACGAATGATGAAATTAGAAAATCAGCATTTGGCAACCATCACGGTAATAACTTGGAGAAAGAAAGCAATATATGTGGAAACTAGTGGGAGAAAGTTGGACAAGGAATACTTACAGTCTCAAAGTACATTCTCATAAAATATTTTTTAAAGAGAGAAAAAGTATCACTTGACAGTGACTGGCACTATGGTTTGGGTATAGTTTATCTCCCAAGGACCAACAGTTAGGGGCTTGGTCCCCAGTGTGATGTAGGAGGTGGCAGGACCCTCTTGAGGTGGGACCTCATGGGCAATGCCAAGGGCATTGGGGCCTGCTCTCGGGTATGCTTGAGGGACCTCAGTATCTGGCTTCCTGTTGGAGATGTGACCCTTTCTTCCTCGCTCATCTGTCATGGAACCCTTGCTAGAGCCAGTGCCCTGTTTGGACTTCCAGCCTCCAAAACTGTGGGCTAAGTAAATCTCTTTCTTCATAAGTAGCTTGCCTCAGGTCAGTACAACATAAAATAGACTAAATCACCCAGCCTATCTCATCTTAATTGATTTTAAAACTACAACCACAACAGGGACGACCAGGCATTGTATGCTTCTAATGGAATAAATGTATAGAAGCCAGCACCTGTTCTACTCGCTAGCCAAAATGTGTATCCTGAACCCAACCAACCAGCCACCACACACATACCAGTTGAGGAGTAGACACATTCTACAACTAGCTGGTCAGTGACCTTCAGTCTGGACCACGGGTGACAGACAAGCTGGGGAAGTGCACCCTCTGAAGGAGACTGTGGAGGTAATTGTTGGGATAACTGGTGTGATAAAGGATCGTTGGGTCTCTGGGTCAAGGGTATAAGGGAGTATTTCTGTACAGTCAAGTTTTTAACTGTGGATCTTTACATTTACCTTGGGAATATTTAAGATACCTCCATACTGGTGAATTCTACAGATACTTACTCACCCAGTCAATGCAATGCCAAAGTCACACCACAGCTGTGAATGCCAGTGGGCCCTGAAGGTATATATTTTTGTCTCAGCCAACCCCCTCCCCAGGGCAATATTCACCTAGATTAGTCATAACATTTCTGTCCATTTCTTGAGTTTTTTACTCCAATTTCCAGGTGTGTGTACAGCATGCAGTTTCCCTTGGACTCTTACACTCTCTTCCTCAATTCCCATGGGACTTTCATGCAAAGTCAAGTTAGGATTGAGACCATGAGGTGCCTTTCCCACAAATTTTACCCTAGGGTAAATCCCAGCACTTGGCATTTATGAGGCACTGACCCCTGGGGCTGTTCCCTGAGTGGCCTCCTTAGCTTCCCTGTCCTAGGGCCTTTGTCCTAGACTTGAGTGAAATAAAAATAATACCAGTCTATTAATAGGTTTTATATTTTATGTAAAAGTAAAATATAACAATGTATGTGTCATAAAATAAATGGACAAAACAACCACCCTATATTACAATAGAAGAAAGGTCTCCAATCAGTGGCTTCCAACCTCATGGCCTAATGGCCTCTTAGAGATCCCACCTTTCACATGAACACAGGAACTCTGGAGGACATGTTCAGACAACAATACATACAAACTACCAGAAGTCATCCAAGAAGAAAAAAACAGGGCCAGGGATTTAGCTCAGTGGTGCCGCAGCCTGCCTCACAAACACAAGGACCGGAGTTCGATTCCCAGTACCAAAAAAAAATTGTAATAATAAGAAAAAAAAAACAACTGAATAGCTGTATATCTACTTGGTGGACAATAGTCTTGCTCCATTGTCCAGGCTGGTCTGAAGTGAATTGCTATGCATAGCTTAATAAGTTTTTCTTGGCTTTTATTTTTTTTTTGGAGCCAGGGTTTCACTATGTAGTTCAGGCTGGCCTTGAGCTCACTACATAGCCCAGGCTGGCCTCAAACTCAGAGTGATCCTCTCGCCTCAGCCTCTCAAGCACCAGAATTACAGGTGTGTGCCATCATCGCTCTTTTTTTTTTTGGTTAAAGAAGATCTTGAACGTGGCTTATAAAACTCAGTATCACTGGGAATGTAGCTTAGTGGCACTGTGCCTGCCTGGCAAGCACAAGGTCCTGAGTTTGATTCCCAGTACAAAAACAAAACAAAACAGGGCCAGGGATTTAGCTCAGTGGTTTTGCCGCCTGCTGCGTAAGCTCAAGGACCCAAGTTCAATCCCTAGTACCAAAAAAAACCAAAAACAAAAACAAAAAAACACTCAGTATCATACCAGTGTTAATTTCCCCATTTTGACCTATAGACTCAATGCAATCTCAACCAAAATTCAAGAAGTTTTGAACATGTGTTTGTATACAAGTTGACAAGCAGATTTTAAAATGCTTATGAAATACAGAGACTAAAGGACAGCCAGGGCTTATGAGAAGGAACAAGATAGGGGGCTTACTACTCAAGACACTCAGCCATGGGATTAGAATGAGAATAGAGAGCAGTCTTGGTTCATGGATAGGCCAAGTACAGTATGAAAAGACAAAAATTACAACAAATTTAAAGACCTTACCTGGCTTTTAAGAAATAAAAATATTTTAATTGGCCCCTATTTCATTTATTCTAACAATCCTTTATTCACAGAATTAACTGGGTCAAATAGTGGACACAGACACACAGGGTGTAAAATGGCTCACTGTTACTGGGGTATGAGATAAATGTTGGACAAACAAGTTTTCATGAATTATTGTCCTGAGAAGCCAAAAAGTCATAACTATAAAAAGGAATGCACAGCGGGCCATGGTGGCACACACTTGTAATTCTAGCACTTGGGAGGCTGAGGCAGGAGAATTGTTGCAAGTTTGAGGGCAGCCTGGGCTCCAAAGTGAGTTCAAGCCCATCCTGAACTACATAGGAAGACCCTGTCTCAAAAAACAAACAAAAGAAAGAAAGAGAGAGGGGGGGGGGGGAGAGAAAGGAAGGGTGAAAGAAAGGAAGAAGGAAACAAAGAAAGAAAGAAAAAGAGAGAGAGAGAAAAAGAAAGAAAGGGAATACACAGAATGAACAGAAGGAAAGGGCACAAAGAGAAGGGGGAGGTAAGTAACAGGTGCCTGCCATAGGCTATGAACCCCAGATCCCAGGCCATGGGAGGAGGGGAGACAGGTTCTTGCGAATTAGGAATAAAAAGCATACAGCTTCTCAACTCCTGTATGCCTGTCGGATCAGACACTGAGGCTTATAAGACTATATTAATGTCTCACTTTTGCTGTTCTCTTTGCCTGTGGAGTTCAATTTTTTTTCAGGGGGAGGGTCTGAACAAGTAAAATAATTTCTCACAGTTTGTTCTAGAATCAGGTAACAAATATATAAGACAAAGTTTCAATGGGCTGAGCAGAACATATGTGGGCTTTAAAGGCAGAATTAGGCTAAGCAAGCAAGCAGAGATGGGGAGAAAGGGCAGATGGGTCCTTTCAAGTTACTTTCCTTACAAAGTTAAAACACAGGGCATTTCCTCATTATGCTTTACTTGGCTGAGCGGCCTCTCCTAGTTTTTAGAAAAAGTAGGCTGGGGCCAGGGATTTAGCTCAGTGGTTCCACTGCCTGCCTTGCAAGCACAAGGTCCCAAGTTCGATCCCCGGTACCACAAAAAAAAAAAAAAAAAGGAAAAAGTAGGCTGATTATGGCTGGGGATTTAGCTCAGTGGTTCCGCTGCCTGCCTTGCAAGCACAAGGACCGGAGTTCAATCCCCAGTACCAAAAAAAAAAAAGAAAAAGTAGGCTGTTTCTAAATTCAGTTTGATTACACATGGCATTTAGCACAAATGACTCCATTCTGGTTTGGTCTGGACAGTGGGAGCAAAGACTTCATCCAAAATGCTGGTTCCATAAACCATGCTCCACAGAAAAGCAGATAGAGAAAGCTCTTTAAGACCTGACTGCAGGAGGAGGTCCTGAGGATCATTAGGGAAAGGACAGATTTTTCAATAAACTGAAAAAAAGTTGTCTATATGGAAAAAATGAAATCTGACTCCTTTTTAACACTATATATACACAAGTATCAGTTCTAGGCAAAATAAGGGCCTATAGGCAAAAAGCAAAACTACAGCATTTTAAGAAAATAAGTAGTAGGGTATCTTATGACTTCAGATTAGGGAAAATTTCTTGAGCTTGATGCAAATGACCAAAGACCCAAACACACATTTTAAAGGGA
Source organism: Heterocephalus glaber (assembly GCF_053883595.1). Taxonomy (NCBI): domain Eukaryota; kingdom Metazoa; phylum Chordata; class Mammalia; order Rodentia; family Bathyergidae; genus Heterocephalus; species Heterocephalus glaber. The sequence goes on along the minus strand of NW_028258139.1, from coordinate 12,369,220 downwards.
ATGTGATTAATTGGACCAATTTAAAATATAGTACTTCTGTTTCTCAAAGGACACCAAAGATAGCATAAAAAGGGCCAAAATATGGAATTGTAACACTTATAGTCTGCAAACAGTTCATATACAGATATTTTAAGCATTCTCTGAATCAACCTGCATAAGGCAAACAGCCCAGTTTATTTTTATTTTTTTGGTTTTTTGAAACAGGGTCTCAAGATGCAGTCCAGGCTGGCCTCAAAGTCGCACTAGCTCTCCTGCCTCAGCCTCTCAAGTGCAGGGATTACAGGTATGAGCCACCATACCTGGTAACAACAGCCCAGTTAAAAAAAGAAAAGGCAGTGTTAAAGAAGAAATTGAGTGATTAGAAAGCACGTGAAAAGATGTTCAGCCTCCTTAGCAATCAAGGAAATTCACATCATGCCACAGTCAGCACCTTCACATGCATCAGATGCAATAAAAAAAAGAGAGGCAAAAGGAAGTGTCCCCCTCTAATGCGCTGGTGTTGAGTAGTAACTGAGCTGGTCTTTGTGCCCTGTTCCTGGAGATTCCAACTCCATAAGAGGGGACAACAGAAGCTTTGTGTCAGTACCATCCCAGGGTACAAAGTTTTGGCATAGTGCCCTATGCCTCTTTCCTTTTGGCTCTTCAGTGTGTATTCCTTCTTGCTATAGAGACTGTAATCCTAAGCATCATTTTTTTCTGGGTTCTGAGTTGTCCTAGTTCTAATGAACTGTTGAACCTGAATTTGCAGCCAATTCCTCAAAAGTGTGGGTGGCCCTGAAAACCATGGACCTGTGGCTAGAGTCTGAGGTGAGCACAGTCTTGTGCATGAGAGGACCCTTAGCGTGTGAAGTGTGGCCCAACTCTGGGTGTTTGGGTTAGAAGTCATGCAGCAGGCTGGGGATGTGGCCCAGTAGTGGAGCATTTGCCTAACATGCACAAGGCCCTGGGTTTGATCCCAGCATTACAGGGAAAAAGAAAAAAAAAAGATAAAATAAAAGAGCCTGGACATGGTGGTGCATACCTGTAATTCCAGCACAATGGGAGGCTGAGGCAGGAGGATTGGAGGTTCAAACCCAGTCTGGGCAACTTAGCAATTTAATGAGACCCCATCTCAAAATAAAAAATCAAAAGGGTTGGAGATGTAGTTCAGTGTAAAGGACCTAGGTTCAATCTCTAGTACCACACACACACACACACACACACACACACACACACGGATGTAAATTGGTAGTGCCATTTTGGAAACCTGTCTGGTGGAACCAAGTGCAAGTAGACATGTATGTGACCCTGGTCCCAGAGGACACCTGCATGCGTACACTTGAAGATGCTCAAAATGTTCTTAGTAGGATTTTTTTTTATGATAGCAAACCCAGAAACACTCTTACTGTCCAGCAATGGTGAAGTGGATGTCTACATCATGGTATGTTCATACAATAGAGCGCAAAACAACAGTGATAATCACATTTAATATAATCATGGTTTATATGTAGATGTGCCCCCAAAGCCTCATGCACTCATAGGTAGGGCTTTTGGGAGGAGACTGGATCATGAGGGTATGATAATCATCCGCTAATGAGTTTACACTTGAATGTGATTTGAAAGGTAAAGCCAGGTCGAGGAGGTAGGTCACTGGGAATGTGGCCTGGAAGGGTATATCACCCTCCTGTCTCCCTTGATATTTCTCCCCCCCCCCCCCGCCTCTCTGTCTCTGTCTCTCTGTCTCTGTCTGCCATGCCTAAGCAAGCCTCCTCTGTCATGCCCCTCTGCCATGCTGCCCTCCCTTGTAGCCATCTGACTATGGACTGAAACCTCTACAAACTATGAGCCAAAATAAATCTTTCCTCCTAGTGACAAGAAAGTAGCTAAGACATCATATATCTTACAAAATTTCATAGATCTCTGACATACAGTGAAAGACATAGTTCATTATGAACATATACTCAGAAAAACTTCATTCATAAATTGAGAGAGAAAGAGAGACAGAGTGAGCGAGTGAGCGCCAGGCATGGTGGTACTCACCTGTAATCCCAGCATTCTGAGAGGCTGAGGCAGAAGGATCCCAAATTCAAGCCCAGCTTGGGCAACATGACTCAGCAAGATCCTGCCTCAAAAAATAAAAAGACCTTGGGTCGGGGATTTGGCTCAGTGGTGCGACCACCTGCCTCACAAGTGCAAGGTCCTGAGTTCAATCCCCAGTACCAAAAAACATAAAAATAAAAATAAAAAATAAAAAGACCTGGAGATGTAGCTCAGTGTGAAGGCCCTCAGTTTAATCCCTAGTACCACACACACACACACACACACACACACAGAGAAAGAAAGAGTGAGCTAGGAAATAAATTCTATCCAAATTCCTTCATAGCACAAATGACAGAAAAAAAACCGGTTCACAGAATAATGGCAGAAAACTTCCCAAACGGAAAAATAATTTGACATACAGATAAGTGAGGCATATAGGACTCCAATTAGCATAATAAAAAAATCTTTTCCAAGGCACATAATAGTCAAGATTCCAGAAATTCAACACAAGAACAGAATATTAAAAGCTGTTAGGGCTGGGGATTTGGCTCAGTGGCGCTGCACCTGCCTCAAAAGCGCAAGGTCCTGAGTTTGATCCCCAGTACTACAGAAAAAAAAAAAAAAAAAAAGCTGTTAGAGCCAGGCATCGTGGCACATGCTGGTAATTCCAGCACTTGGGAGGCTGAGGCAGAAGGATCCTTGTGAGTTCAAGGCCAGCCTGGGCTACATAGTGAGTTCAAGGCCAGTCTGAACTACATAGTGAGACCCTGTCTAAAAACAAAAAAAGCTGTTAGAGAAAAGAAACAAATCATCTCTAAAGAAAAGCCCATCAGAATCACAGCAGACTTCTGAACACAAACCCTCAAGTCAAGGACAGCTTGGAGTGAAGGATTTCAAGCCCTAAAGAAAAACAACCTCCAACACAGATTGATATACCCTGCAAAACTGTCTTTCAAATTGATGGAGAAATAAGATAATTACATGACAAAGAACACCTGAAGAAATTCATGACCACCAAACCAACACTCCAAAGTGTTCTGAAGGACATTCTAGAAAAAGACAATGAAGATTACAACTCCAAGAACCCCAACAGAATGAATCTACCAGGCAAGGCAAGAATTAAATAGAAAAGGAAAAAAGGAAGCCAACAACAGGAAAATAATGGGACAGAGATAAGACAATACATATCAATTATAACCATCAGGGCTGGGGATTTAGCTCAGTGGCACCAGGCCTACCTTGCAAGTGCAAGGTCCCGAGTTCGATCCCCAGTACCGGAAAAAAAACAAACACATTAAATTATAGCAATCAATTAATGGTCTCACAACCAAAAGAAATAGACTGGCAGAATGGATCAAGAAAGCAAGATCCAACAATACGCTGCATACAAGAAACACATTTAATTAAAAAACAAATTCATATTCGATCCCCAGTACCAAAAAAACAAAAACAAAAACAAATTCATAGACTGAAAATCAAAGGATGGAAAACAATATTCCTTAGGACAGGAACCTGGAAAAAAGCAGGGGTAGCTATTCTATTTGCAGACAAAGTGGATTTCAAGCCAAGACTGATTAAGAGAGACAAAGAAGTTTACTACATCCTTATAAAGGGTATAATCCAAGAGGAAGAGAAAACAATCATAAATATATATGCACCAAATAGCAGTGCACCCAACTATATAAAACAAATATTAACAGACAAATTATATAAGCACTAATACAGTGGAAATGTGGGACCTCAATACCCACTGTTACAAATAGATCAACTAGACAAAAAAATCAACAGGGCCAGGGATTTAGCTCAGTGGCACCACACCTGGCTCGCAAGCACAAGGTCCTGAGTTTGATCCCCAAGACCGGAAAAAAAAAAAATCAACAAAGAAATATTAGAACCAAACCAAACGTTTTATTTTAATTCGTTAAAACATCCCTTTATCGGGCCGGGGATTTAGCTCTGGTTTCACCACCTGCTGTGCAAGCACAAGAACCCGAGTTCGATCCCTGGTACCAAAAAAACAAAACAAAACAAAAAAATCCCTTTATTGACTGTGCACAGTTATGAAAGATTCACATTCCACTTTATCTACAGAGTGGAAGAGGATTTATTCTTTCATTAAAAAGCTACCCCACCCCCCGCCCCCACAAAAAAAGCTAAGCCCTCCAGAGCAGCAGCAGGAATGCAGAGAGCCTTCTTCCCTATGGGCTGGGGATGTGGCTCAGTGGTGCTGAACCTGCCTGGCAAGTGCAAGATCCTGAGTTTGATCCCTAGTACTCCAAAAAAAACAAAACAACAACAAAAAAACAAACCTATGAACAGCACTGTTCATGAGAGGTGCTTCCATATAAACACAAAAGGGAAGAATAAATAAAACACATGGGATTCTCCCTCCATTATCCTCCTCCCTGCCAAGAGAATCTTATTTTATAAAAGGCTCTTAAATAAACAGTTCCCACATGGTACTTCCATCAATCAGAAGAGGAATGGCAACATTTACATGGTGTCCTTGAGTTGAGAATCTTCTTTGGGCTCTGTGAAACTGACAAAAAGAGTATGAAGCCACGATCATTTCCTCAGGAAGGTGCCTTATGGAGAGAAAGGGTGGAAAATCATGAGGGCATAAGTCAACATCAGCCAGCACCTTGCTGCTCAAGTTTCAGGAGCTGTTTTTCAAGTTTTGAGATGTTTACTCGATGCATCATAAGAAACTGGCCATTCAAATGAAAGACAGGAATGTCAAATTTATACCTTTCATACCAAGCAGAGTTTTCGGGAAGGGTTATATCCACCTCCTGTAAGATAAACTGAAACACAGACAGGCTAAAGCTCTGTATTTTAGAGACCATGGAGTGATGCAACAACTGCACTGATTAATTAATCCTCAGACTGTTTGTACTGCTCAGAGGTTTTTGTTGTCATTTGTTTGTTTTAGGTCCACAATGTTCTAATGGCCCTGATTTCCAAAACCTGACTGATTTCATTACATGAGGCATTTGCTACTTTTCTGTTACACCTGCTACATTCAGCATTAGGGCTCTTCACAGTTACCTGTGAAATAGAGAGGTTCCAGCTAGGAAGCCGCCTGAGAATCAGGACCAGAGTCTTTCGGCAGGAAAAACGGCAAAGGTGTGATGGTTTGCTACATGAAAACATTACATGGGAGTTACAAAATAAGATAAAGAGTGGGGACAAAAGTTTAAAGAAAGCATGCATCTGCACCTGCTAGTTAACTTTAACTCATATTAAGATCAGAGTAGGAAAATCAGTACTGTTTGAGAAAAACACTTTAAGGGCAATGAGTTTTATGGAAATCAGCACTAAACTCTCTCTGAGGAATAGAAAGAAAATTCTTTTTAAATTTAAATTTGTATTCTTTTTGGTACTGGGGATCGAACTCAGGACCTTGTGCTTGTGTGGCAAGCGCCAGAACCACTGAGCTAAATCCCCGGCCCATAGAAAGAAAATTTAAATGAAAAATCATTTAATCTCTTTTCCTAAAGAAAGAATCCAGGCAGATACTTTATATCACGTTATATCCATTCCACATACATAAAAACCACACTGTCATATATTACCCTGTTTTTGTAAGGCTTCAGTAGTTCTTTAGCTTCATCACATAGTGGGCATGGATCCTTTGTGAATAAGGTCAGCACAGGCAGAGCTGTCTTAGAAGCAGACTTCTCAAGAAGAATCCAAAGGAGGATTTGACAAGTTGCATGCTATTTCCTTGAAACCAGAGCATTTTAATTCTGATCCAGATGGTTTCTTCCCTTCAAAATAATAGGAAACAAGATTAAAATCACATTCATGAACTATTCCAGCTGGCTTTTGGCTTCTTATTGGTGTATACTCCTCAGCCTCAAACTGCCGGCACTGCTGCTTCTGCCCGCTGAACCAAACTTTTCAATAAATGGACTTAGTAGATGTCTCCAGAGTGTTCCACCCCACAACATCAGAATACACATTCTTCTCAGCTCCACATGGGATATTTTCCAAAACAAACCACATACTAGCTCATAGAATATGCTTAAGTAAATGCAAAGGAAAAAAATATTAAAAAAGAAAAAGTAAATGCAAAGGAATTGAAATTATCAGACCATAGTGCAATGAAATTGGAAATCAATGGCAAAAGAAACCAGAAGAACTTCATAAAGACATGGAAACTAAATAACACTCTCCTGAACAACCAGTGGGTCACAGATGAAATCAAGGAAGAAATCAGACAGTTTCTACAATTAAACGATAACGTCAATACAATATCGGAACTTATGGGCCGCAATGAAAGCAAACCTATGAAGGAAATTTATACCGGTGAATACCCATAACAGAAAAACAGAGGAAGCTCAAATAAACAACTTAATGTTCAACCTCAAGCTTCTAGAAAAAGAAGAGCAAGTCAAACCCAAAGCTTATAAGAGGGAGGAAATTATAAAAATCAGAGCAGAAATTAAGGCAATGGAAACTAAAAAAAATACAAAGAATCAATGAATCAAAGAGTTGGTTCTTTGAAACATTAAATAAAATTGACAAAACCTTAGCCAACCTTATCAAAAAAAGGAAAGAAAAGACTCAAATCCCTGCAATTAGGAATGAATGGGTGAAATTACCACAGACCCTGGAGAAATCCAGTACCTACTTTGAGAAACTGTATTCTTTCTTTTTCAGTACAGGGGATCAAACTTGGGACCTTGTGCTTCCGAGGCAGGTGGTGTCACCACTGAGTTAAATCCCCAGCCTGAAAAACTGTATTCTAATAAGATGGAAAATACAGAAGAAATGGACAGATTCCTAGATAGATATGAATTACCAAAACTGAATCAGGAAGATATAAAAATTCTAAATAAATCAATATCAACCAATGAAATTGAAGATGTGATTAAAAATCTACCAACAAAGAAAAGCCCAGGGCCTGATGGACTCACTGTTAAATTCTACAAGAAATTTAGAGAAGGGCCGGGGATTTAGCTCAGTGGTTTCGCCACCTGCTGCGCAAGCGCAAGGACCCGAGTTCGATCCCTGGTACCAAAAAAATAAAAAAGAAAAAAAAGAAATTTAGAGAAGACCTAATGCTGCTACTTCTCAAACTCTTAATGAAATTGAAAGGGAAGTAATACTCCCAAATTCATTCCTGGAGGCAAGCATTACCCTGATATCAAAAACAGAGAAGGATCCAACCAAAAAAGAGAATTACAGGCCAATCTCCCTAATGAACATAGAGGCAAAAAATCCTCAATACAATACAGGAAAACAGAATACAGCAAATCATCAAGAAGGTTATACACCATGACCAAGTTGGATTCATCCCAGGAATGCAGGGATGGTTCAACATATGCAAATCAATAAATGTAATACACTATATTAACAGAGCCAAGGACAAAAACCATATAATCCTCTCAATAGATGTAGAAAAAGCATTTGACAAGGTCCAGCACCCATTCATGATAAAACCCTGCAGAAAATTGGTATAGATGATCTTTATTTCAATCTGATAAAAGCCATCTATGACAAACCATCAGGCAACATCATACTAAATGGACAAAAACTGAAAGCTTTCACTTTAAAATCAGGAATAAGACGAGAATGTCCACTCTCACCACTCTCATTCAATATACTTCTGGAAACATTAGCCAGAGCAATTAGACAAGAGAAAGAAAAGGAATAAGGACAGGAAAGGAAGAAGTTAAATTATCATTATTTGTGGATGACATGATAATCCACATAGAAGACCCCAAAAACTCCACCAAAAAATTTCTAGATTTGCTAACCAAATTCAGTAGCATAGCTAAATACAAAGTCAACACTCAAAAATCAATACCCTTAGGCCCGATATGTAGCTCATGGACAAAAACTGAAAGCTTTCCCTTTAAAAGACCTCTACAGTGAAAAAACTACAGTACTTTGAAAAAGGAGCTCAAAGAGGATATAAGAAAATGAGAAGATATCCCTTGCTCTCAGATAGGAAGAACCAATATAGTGAAAATGGCCATACTTCCAAAATTGTTATACAGATTTAATGCAACCCCAATCAAAATACCAGTAGCATATCTCACAGAATTAAGAGAAAACAATTCCAAAATTCAGTTGGAACCAGAGGAGACCTAGAATAGCAAAAGCAATTCTGGGCAACAAAGGCAAGGCAGGGGGCATCACAATCTCCGACTTGAATTTATACTACAAAGCTATTGTGATTTAAAAAAAAAAAGGCATGGTACTCGCAAAAAAAAAAAGAAAAGAAAAAAGAAAAGACTCAAAGATCAATGGAACAGATTACAAGATGTAGAAACAACTCCAAACATACCCAGCCACCTTATCTTTGACAAAGGAGCCAAACACTTTCACTGGAAGAAAGATAGCCTCTTTAATAAATGGTGCTGGAAAAACTGGCTTTCCACATGCCAAGGATTGAAACTAGACCTATATCTTTCACCACGCACTAACCTAAAATTGAAATGGATCAAAGATCTAAATATTAAAAAAGAAACACTATCCTCTTGTTGCTTTGGCACTATCTGTCCACTATAAACTGTTGCCCCTCTGCTACCCTGCCTTGGAACCAGCCGATTATGGACTGAAACTTCTACAACTGTAAGCCAAATAAATCTTCCCCCCTTTAACTTTGAGTGTCATTTATTTTGTCTCAGCAAGAAGAGAAAAGTAAGATGGAATATGGTACCAGAGAAGTGGGGTCACTGCTGTGACATTACCTGGCCATGTGGCTGAAGAGCCTTTGGAACTGTCTTCTGGGAAGAAGAGTTAGGAACAGTTCAGAGATGCCTGCTGAAAAAGTAGAGCTGGAACACCTCAGGTTGTATTTGATGGAAGATTCTAATCAAAGCTCAGAAGACCAGAAAGTCGATACAGACCAGGCTTGGGAGGTTTCTGCTGGGAAGAAGGACTGCATTGGCTGCTGGGCTCCAGACGATGTGTGTTATGGGTTGGGAGAAAGTTTGTCTGCATTTTACTTGTGTCCAGAGAGTTTGCCTGAGACTGAGGTTAAGGGTGCTGGACTAATTAATCTGGCAGAAGAAATTTCAAGGCAGTTTAATGTTGAGGAGATGGCATGGCTACTGTTAGGCACTTTTAGCCAGATTTAGTTGAGAATCAAGAGCAAAGAGCCTAGTAGAATGATTTAAAACATTTTGAGTTTGGCCAGAAAGGAAAGTCCAGTAAAACTGGCACCTGCAAAGATAGACAGAGGAGATCTTGATTGCTGAGAAGGAATAGGAGACTAGAAAAGATAGCCTGAGGACATCATAAGAATCAGCAGGACTGAGCCTTTACAGCCTCAAAATTGTAAAAGTGAAAGACTGCTTTGAGAAGAGAGCCCCAGAGCAACATGTTCCAGAATGGTGGCAGCCTAGGGAAGTTGTTCCTTGGAACCCTTATAGCCCAGAGAGAAGGAAGCCTGGCTACTGCTCCAGCTAACAGCAGACTTTGGTGTCATCCACATGATGCTGGTTTTAGGCACATGCAGAATGCAAGAATTGTGGGGTCAGGAAGGCTTCCACCCAAATTTCAGAAGGCCTGGGAGGACAGGCAGTGCGTCCCTGAGAGGGCAGTGTATGAAGCTGTGAGTGTGAAGCCAAAGGTGCAGTGGAGAGCCCAGAAGTTTGGAGAAGATAAGAACATGGATCATCTGAGGAAAACCGCAAGGAGGGAGCAGAGCCAGCCCAGGAGAGAAGCTATGGGAGTACAACCACGGACAGTGCTATAGGGGCAGAGCCACCCAAGCCCTTTGGAGTTCACGATTTGCTACAGATTGCCAGGAATGCTAGAAGTATAACTTTAATGTTTGCCTTGCTGGATTTTGGTCTTGCTTTGGTCCCATTCCTTTGTATTCCTCTGTATGTAACTTTTGGGATGGAAATGTCTATCTTGTGCCACTGAAGGTTGGAAGTGTTTAATTTTCTTTTCATTTGTACAAGGGCTGGCAGCTGAGTTTGCCTTAAATCTGAGGAGACTTTGGACTTGGACTTTTCAGCAGTGCTAAAACTGTCAGGACTTTGGCAACTCTTGGAGGTCGACTAAATGCCTTTTGCATAAAAGGATATGCATGAGTCTTTGGGGGGTGGTGTCAGGAACAGAATTAATGGCTTGTGTCTAAATGTTCCCCCAAAGCCTCATGGGGTCATAGGTGGGGCTTTTTCAGAGGTAACTGGATATAGTGTGTGTGATGCTGATTGATTCATGGTGCAACGTTATGCTCAAGGGCACTAAGATTAAAGGTGTGACTGCCCTTCACCCTAAGTAATCTGGATAAGACTAAAGGGGCTAAAAGATGCTGTTAAGATTCCTTGTTGCTTTACAAAACCTTCTCTCCACCATGGACTACTGTCCCCTGCCAAGTGCCTCTCTGCCTTGGAGCTTGCCGATTATGGACTGAAACCTCTACAAAGTGTGAGCTAAATATATCGTTTCTCTTTAATAAATAAATAAATAAATAAATAAAGCAGAAATACTAAATCTTCTGGAAGAGAGAGTAGGTAGAATGTTTGAGGACACAGGAGTAGGCAAAGACTTCATGAACAAAACCCAGACCTCATGGGAAATACTACAAAGAATCAACAACTGGGACTTCATCTTATTAAAAAGCTTTTGTACAGAAAGAGAAACTGCCAACAGAGTGGAGAAACAACCCACAGCATGAGAAAAATATTTTACCAGCTATTCATCAGACAAAGGACTACTATCTAGAATATACAAAGAACTACAAAGAGTCAGACCCCTCCCAAATTTAAAGACCCAATCCAAAAATGGCCACCTGAAATGAATAGACACTTCTCAGATGAAGAAGAAACGGTGAATAAAGATATGGAAAAATGTTCAACATCACTGGTCATTCGAGAAATGCAAATTAAAACAACGCTGAGGGGCTGGGGATTTAGCTCAGTGGCACTGCACCTGTGTGGGAAATGCAAGGTTCTGATTTAGATTCCCAGTACCAAAACAAATAAACAAACAAACAAACAAAAAACGCTGAGATGCCATCTCAGTCCAGAAAAAATGGCTGCTATCAAGAAATCAAAAGGGCCAGGGATTTAGCTCAGTAGTTCCACTGCCTGCTGCGCAAGCGCAAGGACCCCAGTTCGATCCCCAGTACCAAAAAAGAAAAAAAAGAAAAGAAATCAACCAATTACAAATGCTAGAGGGGCTGTGGGGAAAAAGGAACCCTTCTTCACTGTTGGTGGGAGTGTAGAGTGGGGCAATCACTGTGGAAATCAGTGTGGCGATTCTTCAAAAACCAAAAACTATGGGCCGGGGATTTAGCTCAGTGGTTCCGCTGCCTGCTTCACAAGCGCAAGGACCTGAGTTTGATCCCCAGTACAAAACAACAACAACAACAACAAAAAACCCGAAAACTAGAGGTTTCATTTCACCCAGCTATTTCCCTTGTTGGTATCTTTCCGAAAGAATTAAAAGCATCCTACCACAGTGATATATGCACACCTATGTTTACAGCAGCACAGTTTGTAATAGCTAAATCTTTTTTTTTTTTTTGGTACTGGGGATCAAACTCAGGTCCTTGCGCTTGCACAGCAGGCAGCAAAACCACTGAGCTAAACCCCCGCCCCTGTAATAGCTAGATCTTGAAAACAGCCCAAATGCCCATCAACTGACAAATAGAAAAAGATGTTATTTTCGTATAGAATGGAGTACTACTCTGCCATAAAGGATGAGCTGCAGAGATTTATAGCTAAATGGATGCATCTTGAGATCATACTTTTTTTTTGATAATACTCTTGAGTAAAATAAATCAGACACACGTTTAAATACCACATTGTTTCTCTGGTTTGAGAAACCAAAAGTGGAAATAAGGACTAAAATGTATGAAAGATATTGGGAAATGGGAAGAAAATGTTCAAAGGGGAAGGGGAACAAGGGAGGAGGGAGGGAGAAAGGAAGGAAAGGATAAGAAAAAAGTGAAAATAGAAGGAAAAATGGAAACAAAGCTTTTGTACATAGGAAGGAGAGGGGGCTTGAGGGGAGAGGGGAAATGGGCAAAAGAGGCAGGATATATCATGTACAGGTGCAAATTCCCTACAATGAGTGTTATCATTATATATGCCTAAAATGTACCAACAAAGGTTTTGCTATAAAAAAAGTTCCTCCTGCAAACCAGTTCCAAAACACACGGTCAGGTATAATCACAACAACAATCCCACTTCTCTGGTATTAATTTCCTGTATTAGTCACTATGCTGTCCCTGGGACAAAATACTCATTATCTGCAACCTAAAGGAGAAGTTTATTTTGGCTCGTAGTTTAAGGGGGTTCAGTCCATGGTTGTCTAGCTCCAAGGTAGAAACAGTATTGTGGAAGCTACTCAACCTATGGCAGACAGGAGGCAGAGAGAAAAAGACCCATGGACAAGAATATACCCTTCTAAGTCATGTGCTCAGTGACCCACCTCTTCTCACAAAGCCATACCTCCTAATAGCACCTTCAGCTATGAATTCATTAATGGATTAACCCACTGATAAGTATAGAATAGTCCCCCCATGATCCAATCACCTTCCAAAAGTCCTACCTCTGAACCCATAAAACTTGCAGCACATTTTAGATAGGTAGCTTGTTTTTATCAATTTTGATATAGCATTTAAGTACCATATTTACAATTCATTCATTTAAAGTGCACAGTTTTGGCCAGGCGTGGTGACACACATCTGTAATCCCAGCATTGAAGAGGCTGAGGCAGGAGGATTGCCAAGAGTTCAAGGCCAGCTTGGGCTACATAGCAAGACCCTATCTCAAACAAACAAAAGGTACAGTTTTTAGTATATTCACAGTTGTGCAACTACTGCCACAATGTAATTTGAGAACATTTTCAAAATTTGGGGAAATAAAAAAGTCTGTATCCATTTTCTTAGTTTGCTCAGGCTGCCTTAACAAAATATACTGAGTAGATTTTTTTTTTGTACCGGAGATGGAACTCAGGACCTTGTGGTTGCGAGGCAGGTGGCAGAACCACTGAACTAAATCACCGGCCCTAGACTGAGTAGATTAAACAAAAGAAATTTATTTTCTCACAGTTCTAGAAAATCCAACATCAAGGTACTGGCTGATTTGCTCTCTGGTGAGTTTTTTTCCTGGCTTGTAAATGGCCATCTTCTCACTGTATCCTCACCTGTAGGGTGGTACAGTTCTCCTCGGCCTTGTCCTCTTCTTCCTGCTCTCCTTTCCCCTTTTTCTGTATCTGTTACTAGTGATTGAACCCATGGCCTTCACACTGAGCTACATTCCCATCCCTTCCTTTTAAAAATTTTGACACAGGGTAAGTTGCCCAAGTGGGATTCAAATTTGTAATCTTCGTGCCTCAGCCTCACAAAGTGCTAGGATTACAAATATGCGCTACCACACCCATTGTCAGCTCTACTTACAAGAACACTAATTCTTTTGTATCAAGGCTCTACTATATGACCCTATATAACCTTGATTTTTTCTGTATAGACCCTATCTTTAAATACAGTCATATTGGAGGTTCAGGCTTCAACATATGAATTTAGGTGAGGGACATAACTCAGTCCATAGTACTCATTAAGTCACTCTCTCCATTCCATCTCTCTCTGGCCTTTGACAATTAATTTACTTTTGTCCTCTACAGATGTGTCTATTCGGGAAATATTTTATAAATGGAATTATATAATATATACTCTTTTGTGACTTGCTTCATTTAGTATCTTTGAGGGTTCAACCAGTTGTCGCGTGTCAGCACTGTATTCTTTTTACAGCTGAGTAATACTTTGTGTGGATTTGTCCATCCTCTCATCAGTTGATGGACACTTGGGCTGTTTCTACCTTTTGGGTATTATGAATAATACTACTTATACCCATTCATGTTTGGGTGTTGACATATGTGCTCAGTTTTCATGTCTCTTACACATGTATCTAGAAGTAGAATTGCTAGGTTGTGGTTAGTGTTTAACTTTTTGTTTTCCACAGTAGTCACAACATTTTACAGTGTAAAATGGGGCTCAGTGTACAGGGCTCCACTTTATCCTCATCAACAGCTGCTTCACCTTCTATTTGATTATGGCCATCCTATGGTTTTGGCATGAATAATGTCAGGCACATCCTACTTTTGGAAACTTTGGAAAACCTTTAACCTTGTGAACACTATACAAGGATTGTTTTCAGGGCAGCTTCAGAAGTAATCGATAAAAGGGAGGGAATATGAAGCAGAAATCATATCACCTTCCTCCAGGTACTGTAATCTCAAAGTAGGCATATAGGAACTAAGCAGCCCTTGGGAGGCGCAGACTGCCCCATGAAGTTAGTTCTGACAGTTAAGAAGCGGCCAGTCTTGTGCATAGCTGGAGGAACATTCCATGATCCTGAGGCCAGGGCAGGTGTAGCTCAGTGGTACAACTTGCCAGACCTGGGGTTCTATCTATCCCCAGCACTAGAGGGGGGTACCCCAAGGCCAGAAAGACCTTGGTTTTCTGGGTCCTGAGCAACCAGCCCAGTGTCTAGCAGATAAACAGCATCATAATCACCTGAGTGGGGGCCTTCCTTTTGGCCTCCTTTTTTCCAGGGTCAATGTGTTCCTAGAAAGTTGTTGCTCCTCCCAGTGACTAACTAGCCCAGTATAGGGCAAGTGAGGCACTGAATGGAGCTGTTCCCCGGGGCAGACTCAGATATTGGGGGGAAACGCTCTTCTGGTAGATAGTTTTCACCTGTGCTGGTACAAGTAACGATAACGGAAACTACGGAGCAGCAGAGGACTAAAAGAGACTCGTGGTAGGGATGACAGCATAGGGCTTTAGAAAGCGGCTTGATGAAGCAGTGCCTACAGTCGATGTCTTTCAAACCTTCAAGTTATATGGACCCATGGACCAGCTCTCTTTCTGTGACAGTTTCAGTCACTTGCAACCAAAGAAGTCCTCACAAATGTCCCAAAGCTACCTGGTCCTCAATGCACATAGGCTTATCCAAAAGCTGCCTCCTAGGGCTTCATCCCCAGCCCTTCGGGGTCCCATTCCCCAGCAGCCCCAGGCTCTGGGCTCCTGGGTGGGCACTAGTCTCTTGGGTGGTCACAGAAAGGACATGCCTTCCTTCCAGGCCGACCCAAGGCGACACATCCCTGGACCAGCTACAGCCCTCCTTCTGTGCGCCAGTTTTGGGACTCGCGAGGCTTCTGGAAGGCAAGGACCAGGTCTCACCAGGATCAGCGTGGGCAGCGGCGCTATACGGAGCCTCACGAACGTTTCGGCGCCTGAAGACGCAACCTCCACCTTCCGCGCCCGGTCGGGTCCCGCCTTTGCGGACCATCCTGTCTCCCGCGCCTGATCCGCAGCCTAGGATTGGCCCTAGAGGCTTCCGTTCCTCTGGTGGGCGGGGCAACGGGCCACGCCAGGAGCGTGGCGTGGCGCGATGGCCGCCGGGCGGGCGGGCATGGGAGAGTGTGGGGTCAGCTCGAGGTCCGGCACGCTGGTAGAGCCAGTGGCCACGCTGGCAGAGCCAGAGGCCACCCCGGACGGAGAAGCGGCGGAGCTGCTACCCTTTCTGACCAGGAGTGCGCGCGCAGACACGCAGGCGGCGGCAGCACAGCATGCCTTGGCGCTAACCGGCTCAGAGCCGGGCCGTGTGCTGTTAGCGAGGCAGGCGGGGCTGCTGCGGGCGCTAGCCGAGTTGGCAGAGGCTGCGGCCCCAGTCCCGGCCCGCGACGCCGCCCGTGCGCTAGTGAACTTGGCTGCTGACCCCAGCCTACATGAACAGCTGCTGGCAGCCGACCCCGAGCTACCTGCCCGCCTGCTGGGCCGCGCCCTAGACCCCCAGTGGCCCTGGGCAGACGAGGCTGCAGCCGCTCTGGCCAATCTCAGCCGTGAGCCAACGCCCTGTGCTGCGCTCATGGGCACGCTGGCGGCGGCGGCGCCTGGATCGGGTCTGGAGAGGCTGGTGTGCGCGCTGTGCACATCCGGCTACAACGCGCGCGCGCCCCTGCATTACTTGGGGCCTCTACTCTCCAACCTCAGCCAGCAGCCAGCGGCGCGAGCCTTCCTGCTGGACCCTGACGGGTAAACTAGGCCTCCGCGAGGTTGGGGAGGGGCCAGGGAGGAGGACGGATGGCAATAAGTAGTCCTTCCCAACAGGTGCGTGATCCAGCGGCTGCTGCCCCTTACCCAATACTCAGACTCCTCGTTGCGCAGGGGCGGGGTGGTGGGGACCCTGCGGAATTGCTGCTTCGAGCACCGTGAGTGGTGGGGGAGGGCATGGGCATTACTGAGGTTGGGATTGGACTCTGCAGCACCTAAGGACTGAACTGACCCCCATCCTTGTCCCCACTTCCAGGGCACCATGAGTGGTTGCTCGGGCCTGGAGTCGACATTCTCCCCTTCTTGTTACTACCCCTGGCTGGGCCTGAGGATTTTTCAGAGGAAGAGATGGAGCGTGAGTGCCTTGGATGGGAACCCCAGGATTGGCCAGCCGGGAGAGGAGGCAGCAGGGGCAGGAGAAGGAAACGTCCCAGAGGGAGTTGCTAAGTAGAGGTGAGGAGACTTAACCAGGCAGAGCCTGGACCAGCCAGGCTCCTACTGATGGCTGCCGCTGTCCTCCCGTAGGGCTTCCTGTTGACCTGCAGTACTTGCCACCAGACAAGCAACGAGAGCCTGATGCTGACATCCGGAAGATGCTCATTGAAGCCATCATGCTGGTGAGTGGGTGTCCTGCTGTATTTCAGCCAGTCTTCAGCACACACACATTGACATCTAAGTAACCTCTACCATCTCCCAGCTGACAGCCACGGCACCTGGTCGGCAGCAGGTGCGGAACCAGGGAGCATACCTGATCCTTCGAGAGCTGCACACCTGGGAGCCAGAGCCTGATGTGCAGTTGGCCTGTGAGAAACTCATCCAGGTGGGTGCAGGTTTGGAGAGGATGGTGGGTTCAGGGTTGGAGGGTGCAGGGTTGAAAGGGTGGTCGTAGCTGGCTGCCTGCTCACCTGCCTATTCTGCTGGCAGGTGCTTATTGGGGATGAACCAGAGTGTGGCATGGGAAACCTGCTGGAAGTGCAGGTGCCTGAAGATGTGGAGCAGCAGCTACAGCAGCTAGACCGCCAGGAGCAGGAGCAATTGGAACAGCAGCAGCAGGGGCTGGCTGGAGAGTCAAGGGGAAAAAGGCCTGCAGCTACCTGAGGTCCCCGCTGCCTGATGCCAGCTCCAGAGCCACCTCTGCAAGGCTTCTCATACCAGGCCTGCTTCCTGCCACTCTAATCCCCTTGCTCAGAGGTTGTACCTTGATGAGAAGCATAGGCACACTTATGCTCCAGTCTGTGCTAAGAGTTCTGGGTTGAATGCCCATTAAACATTGGAGGTTTGAGAGCATTCTCAATCTCATGTTCTGTTGCTTCCAGTAAAAATGAAGGTTGTTGCACAGCTGAGCCAGAGCTGGCTAGAGCTGGCCAGACCTTGTGCCACAGATTCCTTCATCGATAGCCAGGGAAGCCACCCTTAGCTTGTTCCCAGGCACTGTGGTGGGACTGGACAGAAAACATTGCAGTTTCTTATAATTAAAAAACTTAAACAAAAAACATTGCAGTCTCTGAGGAGCCAGCTGAAACTTCCAACTCCCAAAGGCACTGCGTGGTCTGGGCATGTGCCAGCTCAGAGGTGTAAGCAGTACCTCCTGCTGTCAGCCCCATCTCTTGGGGTCTTCTAGGAATGTGCCCCCCTAAGCCTGTCCTTGCTTCCTGAGTTCTATTTCCCCTTTGTGATCAACCTCCATCTTGAACTTGGTCCGCACCCAACCCTCAAGTTAGGTCTGTTCCCTGGCCTCCACTGCACTGAAAGACCTCCAGACCCTCCTGCTCCTAGAGCCTCTTGCCTACCACTTCAGAGAACTTCTAAGTGTGCCTGCAGCTTTGCTGTGTGTCCAAACCTTCCCCCAGCCACTGTCTACCTCTTCAGAGCCTACTGTGGGCCTGGGAGCAGCCTTCTCTGCTTTTCTTCTGGACCTATGATGTGTCCCTTCCCCAGTTCTGCAGTTGTCATAGCATCTCACCCCATTGTGTTCCCTTCTTGAGCCTCTCAGACCTCACTGCCCTCTGCTCATGGGCCTCTTGAGTGCTCTCCCCACTCCTCACATACAGGCCCTACCAGGTCCCTGGGATCCTGATGCAGAGCTCAAGTTGTCTTGGCTGGGAGTTTGCAGTGCCCCATTCCACACCCTTGAATTTGGAAGACCGCCCCACCTTGTGTTCTGTCATGACACCTGACAGTGCTTCACTAAGTGCCAGGTGTCTTCCCCAATGGAGCCTTGTGACCTGCCCCATTAAAGCTCTGGTGCTTTGGGCAGGGATGATGTGTGCCTTGGTGTTTTCTCTGCACTAGAAATCCAGGAGGTAGTGATAGAGCCTCAGCCCAGGGAGGCATGTGCAGGCCATCTGCCTTCTCCCTACAGGAAGATGGCTGCTGTAGGAGACATCCCTGCCCAATACCAGCAGGCTATGAGTGGCACATGCTTCTTGCCTTCCATAATTTGGACATACTGTTTTATATCAGGAGTCAGACCAAAGCCCTGCATGACTCAAATGGGCATGTCAGCTACCAGAGTTGAGCTAGTGTTGCTCCTTTGCTAATGGCTGTCACCAAGGCCTAAGTCCTGGTCTGTGAATTGGTAGGCCCCTGCTGAATTATGTGCAGCTGAGGTCAATGTGACTGCAATTAAAATTCTTTCCCCTGAATTACCGCTTCTCACTGACGTGGGTTGCTTGCTAATTGCACCTGGTGCCAGTATTGGTTTCTTCTATCCTAGCAAGATAAGCAGTGCCTATTCCCTTACAGCCCTGCATGGCACCACCATCATGCCAGGTGTTCGGCAGTATTCACTAGATCCCTTCAAAGCTCCCTAACTCCCTATTCCTTCTCACAATTGTATTCAGTAAATACTGGGGCCCCTTGTCTGTGGCCATCAGCAGCACTGATCAGGACCCTAGATTCAGCTTCTCCACTCTTAAATTGTTTTTGTCTTGTTTTGTTTTTTGGTACTGGGGATCGAACTTGGAACCTTGTGCTTGCAAGGCAAGCAGCAGAACCCCTGAGCTAAATCTCCGGTCCTTTTCTATCTGTTCTTGAACAAGGTCCTGATAATGTTCCCTTCCCTGCTCCCTACAAGCTGCACCCTTGGCTCCACAGAATAAACCATTTATCCGCTTACCCCACCCACCTTCCCTCAACTGACTGGGCACTTTACTGAAGGCAAATAATGGAGCACAGAGCCAGTGGCTGCCTGGAGGTATGCTCTGCTGGGCTGCCTACCTTAGTGCCCCAGAGCCCCAGGCTGGTGGAATCCACTCCTTGTATAGTGCTGGCCTCTAGGGGCCCAAGTTCTGGGGCACAGGTGCTCTTCTTGGAAGCATCCTGTCACTTTGGGCACCACAGATGGATTTCAGACCTAATACCCACAGTATGATCCCTGGACCCTGCCTCCACTGCACTGGACCAATGGGAGTCAAGTGGAGGGGCCACTATCTACCACTCCTCAACCACAGCCATACCAAGCACCAAGTCCAGAGCAGAAGAGTATATGTGTCACAGACAGCACTCAGCACTACACAACCACCTGGTACAGGCCTAGATGGGCACGAAGGCAGCTAGAGGAGCCCTTAAAGTAGGTCCTGGCACTCTGCTGGCAAGGCTCATGGCTGCAACCTGCTTCTGCCCCCATCAACCACCCACACCTATGGCCTATGCCCACTGCCACCAATGATGCTGATTTTGGAGGGGTCGTCCTATTCACAGAAGCTAAAGGACAGGGTGGAGACTTGGAGCAGAGGCTAGGTGGTCCTGAGCTCAGCTGTAGGATTCCCTGGTCATCCAGCAGAATGTTCTCACACTTCAGATCCCTCCTGGGGAAGGAAAGGTAGGGCTGGGTTCAAGTTGGCCTCCAAGGTGGGCAGGACAGGGGGATAACCCCGCCAGAGTACAATACCAGCATGGTGGCAATAGACCACCATGCTGACCAGCTGTCAGAATAGCCTTGACTCCTCCTTTTCTTCCAGTCCTAGGCAGCAGCCTGACACCTGTTGATTTGCTCCACCAGCTCCAGCAGCAGGTTCTGATAGATCTCATACAGCTGCACCTGCTACCCTACCATGTTCAGGAGCTTGTAGATAGCATTGAATGACATATCACAGGGCAGGAACTTCTGGGAGAACTCTACAGGAGCCTCAGCCATGGAGATAATCTTGACAGTCACTTATAGAAAGAGGAGGATGGTCATCACAGGCCATGACTCCCTTGGGGATGTGTTGTAACAAGATGGCCCGCTGTCCTTTGTATACAGTGCTGAACTTCCTGGGGTATGCTGGCTGAAGAGTGTCCTTGGAGGGCAGTGATGACCCCTCCTTCTTATCCTGGCCACTTACACGTTCAAGAGACTTGGGAAAGGAGTAGTCAGCCTACAGGGGTCTGAGGAAGCTGGAAGAAGCAGGACCCCCAGGTCCAGGGAGGCTCTGTGGATGGAGCTGGGACAGCTGGAAGGTTCCTGAGTGGGCTTAGGTCAGGGGCTGGCTGGGGCTGGCTGGGGCCTGCCAAGGAGCCCACTGGGAAGGATGTAGGCCTGTCTTACCATTGTGTAGTGTTTGCCCTGTAAGAGAACAGCTTAAGGTTGTGCTATGTGCATTCCTGAGTGGTATATGCCAGATAAATCTCGGAGTAGGCCCCACAGCCCATCTTGGAGGAGAGCAGGTAGCCATTAGCCTTATACTCTCACACCTGTTCCATGAAGATTCTTTCGTCCAGCTTATTACTACTCCAGCCCTTCATACAGAGCAGGGGATTACAGAAGGGGGATTGGCAGTACAGTTTTCTACCAGTCTCATTTGTGTGTTTGCAGGGGGGGGGCCACAGCTGAGTCCTGACTTTCATGTCAGCAGGCAAGGGCTGGAGTCATAAGGGCTTGGGTGGGACCTGTACCTCCCTTAAAGCACCAGCCAAGTTTCTGAAGATTTGCTGGTGATGGGAGGCTCAGGAAGGAGGCTAACACAGCTGTGGACTAGTGTGAAGGCAGCCTCTGGTAAGGGTGGAACAGATCCCCAGGTGGAATGTTCTACTGTTGCACCTGGACTGTGCTTTCAATAAGGGTGTCTGCTTAAGAGCTGCCCTCTCTGAGAATATCTTGTTGGGTTGGCATGGTGCCCCATTTCTGCAGGGCATGAACCCACTTTAAAGGCTAGAGCTAGGATGAGGCCTCTGTTGGCCACTCTGCATGTGGCTGGCCACAAAAAAAATTGTATGTATATATGTATGTATGTATTTTGAGACAGGGTCTGCCCAGGCTGGCCTTCAACTTGCAGTCCTCCTGCTTCAGCCTCCCAGAGTGCTGGGATTACAGCCATGTGCTACCACACTTGCCTCACAAAAGATCTTTTTAAAAGCTGGCAGAGGGCCAGGGATTTAGCTCAGTGGTTCTGCTGCCTGGCTTGAAAGCACAAGGACCCAAGTTCAATCCCTGGTACCAAAAAAAAAAAAAAAAAAAAAAAAGCTGGAAAAGATAGTGGGGAGAAAAGGCAGAAAGGCCAGCCTTCTAAGGACATAAGGAAGAGAAAAATGGATGTCTTAATTACTTTCTTGTTGCTGAGACAAAATATCTGACACTCAAAGGAGGAAAGGTTTATTTCAGCTCACAGTTTGTAGAGGTTTCAGTACATAGTCCCTCCAAGTTATGGTGGCATGGCAGAGGGATGTCATAGAGGAAACAATCCACAGCAGGGTAGGCAGGAGGCAGCAAGCAGCAAACAGCCTGCCTTCCATCTTACCCTTTTTTTTTGGTACAGGGGATCGAACTAGGGTCCTTGTGCTTGCAAGGCAGGTGACAGAAGCACTGAGCTAAATCCCCAGCCCCCATCTTACCCTTTTATTCCATTCAGGCTTCAAGCCTAATGGTTGGTGCCACCCCCACTGAGGGTGGTCCTTCCCATCATCCATACCCAGAACTATGCTAAATCAATCAGCAGACTAATTTAGTACCAAACACTTTATTTATTTTTTTGGTACTGGGGATCGAACTCAGGACCTTGCATTTGCCAAGCAGGCACTGTGCTGCTGAGCTACATCCCCAGCCCAGTACCAAACACTCTTAACCCCAGTATCATATACTTTTTTAAAAATTAGAAAAAATGTTTTTTTGGTACTGGGAATTGAACTCAGGACCTTGTGCTTGTGATGCAGATGCCAGAATCACATACTTTTAATCCACATTCATACCCTAGATTCAGCCACCTCTGAAAAGCCCCACCTATGAGCTCATAAGGCTTTAGCGGGACAGCTAGATATAAGCTATAACATTTTGGCCCTAGGGGCTGGGGATTTAGCTAGTGGTTCCACTGCCTGCCTCCCATGTGCAAAGACCCGAGTTCAATTCCCGATACCAAAAATACCCCCCAAAAACCCAAAAAACATTTTGCTCCTTGCTCCCAAAAGACACATTCCTTTATGCAAAAGGCTTTTAGTCCACCTCTAAAAGTTGCCAAAGTCCTAACAGTTTCAGCATGGCTGAAAAGTCCAAGTCCAAACTTTCTTCTGAGATTTAAGGCAAACTCTGGCTGTGAGCCCCAGTACAAATGAAAAGAAAGTTAAACACTTCCAAAATACAGTGGCACAGATAAACATTACCATTCCAAAAGGTACAAATAGGGGGATAGAAAGGAAGGGGACCAAAGAAAGTCCAAAATCCAGCAAGGCAAACATTAAGTCCTATATTTCCATGACCAGCATTGGTGGCAATCTGTGGCAAGATGTGAACTCCAAAGGGCTTGGGTCGCTACACCCCTATGGTACTGCAGGTGGTTGTAGTGCTCATGACTTCTCTCTTGGGCCAGCTTTGCTCGCTCCTTGCAGCTTTCCTCAGACAATCCATATCCCTGGCTTCTCCAAACTTTTGGAGTCTCCATCACACCTTTGGCATTACACTCACAGCTTCACACACTCTGCTCTAAGAGGCACACTGCCTGGCCTTCCAGGCCTTCTGAAATCTGGGTGGAAGCCTTCCTGACCCCACAACCCTTGCATTCTCCGTGCTCATAAAACCAGCACCGTGTGGATGGCACCAAGCTGTACTGCCAGCTAGAGCAGTAGCCAGGCTTCTTTTTTCACTGTATGGGTAGAGTGCCTGGATTGCTGGGCAGTATGAACCCAATCTGGAGGAATAAATTCTCTAGGCAACCGTATTCTGGAACTTGGTACTCTGGGGTTCTTACCAGAGTCTTTCACCTTTGCATTTTTAAGGCTGCAAAGAATGGAGTCCTGCTGGTTCTTGTGATGTGCTCAGGCTATCTTTTCTATTGTCCTCTTCCAAAACACTTGGCTTTTTATTGCTAAACTTTTCAGCAACTAAGTTCTCCTCTGTTCCATCTTTGTAGGCCACAAATTTACTGGTGCTTTATTTCTGGACAAACTCAAAACTTTTATTTATTTATTTATTTATTATTTTTGTGTTGTTTTGTTTTTTTAAGATAGAGTCTCATTATGTAGTTCAGACTAGCCTTGAAATCACCATGTAGCCTAGGCTGGCCTCCAACTCACACCGATCCTCCTGTCTCAGCCTCCCTAGTGCTTGGATTACAAGCGTGAGCCACCACACCTGGCTTAAAATTTTAAAATTATGTTGCTGGGCCTTTTGCTCTTGATTCTCAACACAAATATCTGGCTAAAACCCCCCCACAGTAGCCATGCCACCACCTCAATATTAGACTGTCTTGAAATTTCTACCACAAGATTAGTGTGCCGGGCTGGGATTTAGCTCAGTGGTGCGGCTTCCTGCCTCTGCCTCGCAAGCACAAGGTCCTGAGTTTGATCCCTGGTACAAAAAAAAAAAAAAAATTAGTGTGCTACTCTTAGTCTCAGGCAAAGTCTCTGGACATGAGCAAAATGCAGACAAATTTTCTGCCAAAGCATAATACACACGGTCTGAAGTCCACCAGCCATAGTCCAGGATTTCAGATCTGAGTACAACAAAGCAGTACATGTTTTACAGATGACAAAATTGAGGCCCACTGATGGCACAGCCCAGGCCCAAATATGTGAGCTCTCTGCTGTGACTCAGATGGGCCAGCACCATGGCTGATGGGTAGACATTCTGGGAGCATCCACAAGGGCCTGGTACAAGGGCCCAGTGAGTCTGGAGACTTGCACTGTCCTGCACTGAGATCTATAGGTGGATGTGGCCTGCCTGTGCAGTGATGACTTTGAAGTAGGCCTGCCTGGGCTGGTCAGACAGACATGTTTTCTCATCTGTGATGGACCATTAGCTTCCTGAGTGCAAGGCTCCTGCTTAATATTCCCTTGTTAAGCCACAGCCCTATTCTGGCCAATTGCCTGTTAATAATCGGTCTATGGCTGACCTGAGGGTTAGAAAAAGACTTCTCCCTGGCATCTAATATGAGTTGGTTACCCAGGAATTAGAAGGGGTAGGGTGGTACAAGAGGCTAGGCAAAGGTTGTTGAAGGTAGGTGACTGTAAGAAGCTGTCACTTAGCCAGGCATGGTGGTGCACCCCTGTAACCCTAGCACTCTGGTGCCTGAGGGTGGAAGATCACTGTGAGTTTGAGGCCAGCCTGGGATCCATAGTGAATTCAAGGCCAGCCTGAACTACATAGCAAGACCCTGTTTCAAATTTTAAAAACAAACAAACAAACAACAGCTTCCACTTTCATAACTGGGGAGCACAAGGAAAGATTGTATGGCACCAGCCAGGGGTGGCCATGGCCCTGGCTGCTGCTGTCCAGCCTGGGAGTCCATGCTTCACAGACAGAACCCTTCTCTCACCTTCCTGGTACCAGGACCCAGCTGGAAACTAGTGGATACTAAAGCTGAGCCATAACAGGTAGAAACTGTCATCAGCCCTGTCCACCTTACTTGTGTACAGTCTTGATTGTCTTCCTCTTTGTCTAGACCCTTATTAGACCATCAAATCCATGGAGCTTCACTGAGTACTGTCATATTCTAGCTTTGTGGTAAATAATGTAATAAAAGTAAAAATGAAAGTTGTGATGCATGCTGGGCAGCTTGTGTACTTGGGGAGAGAAGAGATAGTTACTGGGACTATAGAGGGCCACAGTACCAGAGGGGCATGTTGGGCTTTGGACATGGGTGGGGGCACTTCAGGCTTTAGGAAGAGTAGTGTGTCATCCAGGTGTGACCTCGGAAAAGGCCTCTTTCTCTAGCAATTTCTTTATTTCCTCCTGCCTGCTGGGGGCCACCTTCCCATCAGTGTCTTGGGCCAGGCCCCATCAAGTGTCCCACTTTCTCCATCATCTGTGTCCTGCTCCTTTCTCTTGGGCTCTGGCCTCACAGTAAAAACAGGCCCAACCTCCTTTCGTGCCAGAAAAAGAATGTCTTGTCCTAGAGTTTTTAAAATCCCCATGTTGCCTCTTCAAACCTTAGCCTGCCTCCCTCCCGGGCCTGGCCTTACCTATCCAGCAACTTAATTTCCACATCTAACTGACACTGTTAGGAGTGGTTGCAGCCTGCCTAACCACTTCCTTTTCCTCAAATGGCGCTTTCACTTCTTGGGTTTCCAGAATATCACCCACTCCTTTCTTTTGGTCCTCAAACACATCCAGGCGATTCTGGCTGGCTTCAATCTTGTCCTGAATCCCCCTACTCCCAGCCCTTTCACCGACCCAAGCCACAGCCCTTTTAATTCTTCTTTCCTTTTTATTGACCTCTCTCAAGATTCTAATAACCCGCATGAAGGGACCCTATTTTCTCCAATCTCATGGTGTCCGCGGGCAAACTGGACCTCCATCTCTCATGGGCTTGCGTTGTGTACTTCTTCGCTGAAGGGCCCGCTGCCTGACGTTTCTGCAGTGCTTGCTGGATGTTCAGTGTGTGTGTTTGTTTTTTATTTTTAATAAATTTTATTTTATCCCATTTCCCCACAAACCTCCCCCCTCCCTATGTACAAAAGCTTTGTTTCCATTTCTTTTCTTTGTTTTCAAAATAAATTTTATCCCATTCCCCCCTCAAGCTCCTCTCCCTATGTACAAAAGCTTTAAGTTTCCATTTTTTCCTTCTATTTTCACTTTTTTTTTTCTTGTCCTTTCCTTCCTTTCTCCCTTCCTCATTATTTGTGAGAGATACAGAGCATGACAATGCCGAGTGTGTGTCTTGGACTGCTGCGCTTGGTGTGTCTTCCCGGACAGGTACGTGTTTGCAAGTACACCTGCTTGCTGAGCATTTGGGCGCAATAACGCGCCAAGCCTGTGGCCAACAAGGGGTGTGGGCTGTGGAGTTTGGCGGGGTGGGGTGGGGGCGGGTATGGAGGATCGTCAGGTATAGGCTTCCGTGTACAGGTAGACCAGGTGTGCAGGTAGACCAGGTCGCCTAAGAGCGTGCCCATGAGCAGAAGCCAGATCAGACTGGCTCCGCCCCACCTCGGCCCTGCCCCACCTCCGGCTTTGGTGGAGTTCACGCCTGTCAGGTGCTGCGATTATCGGGAGGCAAGGGCAGAGGCGGAGCACTAGGAGGAGTCTGCGCAAGAAGGTGCGCAGGGTTGAGGGGTGGGGAGAAGGACGAGCAGCGAGCGTGAGAGAGACGTACCTCCAACCAGTGAGCGCAGAGGTCCAGTGTGGAGGCGGGACCAGGATGCAGTTCGCCAGGCCGCGGTTGGCCAGAGATCGGAGGAGGCGGGCTCTGTGTGAGTCTCCGCCCATTCCAGACATCGGCTGGGCGGGAGGGCGGCGCCCGGGCCGCTGCGTTGTAGCTCCTCAGGTAAACTGCCGGCTGGAGCTAGCCTTCCGACGCTGCTCTGGGGAGACGCCCTTCACCCCTCGGGGAACCTGGGCGGGAGAGGCTGGAACCTGCGCCTCTACTGTGCGGCGGGGAAGTGTAGTCAGGGGGCGCCTCCCCAAGGTTGGCGGCGAGCGCCTGGAATCCTGGAGTCTCGTGGTCGGGGCCTGCCCCTCTCTCGGCTCAGGTTCGCCCTGCAGAGCCGGCTACGCCGCGTCGCACCCGGAAGAGAGACCTGGGAACTTGTTAGTCAGCTCTTCACTTGCGGACGCCAGCGCCTGGCTCCCTGGTGCTTGTCCCTGCCTCCCAGGGGGCGCCTGGTTTGCGTCCCTGCCCCTCCCGGAAACTTAGTGGCTCCCCGTCCTTACCCCTCTTGGGAACTGGGTGGTCTCCGTCCCTCCCCCTCCTGGGAATTCAGTGGCTCCCGGTCACTGTCCCTCCCTCCTGAGGGGCCTCAGGATCCTCGTCCCTTTGACCTACAGTGGGGTCACCGGAGGTTCCCTCCACCCTCACTGGGAAGCTCAGCCCAAACCTGGAGAGTTGGAAAGCCCACGCACACCAGGGCCGCTAATCTTTCCGTGTTTGTTTCGACAGGAGGCGATGTAGAGTAGGGTGATGATTTGTCCAGTCACGAGGACTGCTGGTCCGATAGTGTAGGTCACACAACGGGGAGGGCTGTAGGCAGCCAGCTTTCAGGCAAGACTAGTTCTAGGTGGTGCCGAGCCGGCTGGGCCATCTGATTTGGAGATCGTTTTTCCTGCAGCGCCAGTGAACCTGCAGTATTGGCTCCGTTTACACACCTTAGGTAAATTCCCCTTTGCCAGCTCAGGGTGGGAACCGGACAGTCATAAACTCCAGTGCAGCGAGGTAAGCACAAGGGGTGTGGGAATGGGACAGAGATGCTGGCGTGGGAAGCCCAGGAGCTGCTGAGCCAGGGAGTGTGAATTGGAGTAGCTGTGGAGTGGAGTCCACCTTTGAGTTGCTAGTCCTGGAGGCAGAGACCATATTGAAAAGAGATGGTGGTAGAACTGGAGAAGGTGTAGGGTGGGAGGTGGAGGAACAGGAGCTGATGATACTGATTTCTGACCTACATCACTGAGTAGTGATATTGTAGGAAAGAGGAGGCCTGGGATAAAGATAGTGGGTTAAGTATTAGAGATTTGGGGCTTGAGTAGCCATGACCATCTGGATGGAAGTGGGAGGGAAGTCCATGGGAATGTTTGACTGTGAGAGATATTTTGTTGGTACAGGTGTTTATGATATGGTTGCCTGTATAGTCTCAGCAGCTGCAGGCCTGGGGATGCTGTGAACAGGATCTTCATTCCTGGGCTTCAGGTTCAGCCCACATTACCAGGTGTCGCTGGTCTTTTTGGTGTTAGAGTGGAATAACCAGAGGTTGAGTTGAGTTGTCTTTGTTCACTTGAAACTGATATTGGGGCCACTGTAGCTTATTCATACTTGCATCTTGCTTCTTCTCCCTCCCTCAGGAAGGACTGCTCCATCCTGAGGGACATTAGGGGGTCACAGTGGAATCTGTGGAGCATGTGTTTGCTTGAGTTCATGGCCATCCATGTGGGGAAGCAGATGTTGGTGCTCAGATTTCTTTCTGGGGGTCCACAGAGACCCAGGTAAGAAGCAAAGTTGTTGCTGTCATCAGCAACCCCAGGCCTGGTAACTTCCTTTCTCTGAGCTGAGTTGTTTGGAGTTAAAAACATCCTCTCCGTATGCCAGCTTACGTAGCTTGATCCTCTTAGGGAAGGAGCACCAGGCAAGACTCTCATGGCTCTTTCAGTTTCCTGGCCAGTACTCAGAATACTGGCTGCTGAAAGTCACGAGAATCATGCTTTCTTCACAGAGCTGGAGAAGTCACTTTGCTTCAGAGGTTGCCTGTGAACCTCATGACACAGCTTCACATGGCTTATGTTGAGAAATCATGCTGTCGGTGGGTGGTAAGCAAGGAGTGCTGGACAGCATCACCTTGGGTCACCAGTCCAAGTGCTTGCTGGTGACTCTGGAAGTTGACTCTTCTCTGGCCCCTGTTAGGAAAAAGAGATTTTTGGATCCAGTGGCTGGGTGGGGCAGTCTGTGACCTTCCCACAGGCTCCAGGGTAGCTCATTGCTGCCTCTGGGCTGTGGTACATGTAGCCTGCTTTGCCTTCCATGACCTCATCTGACCCCCTCTGGGTTGAGTGTAGGTGGCCCAGTGCCTCTGCTGTGCCAGTATATCTGGCAGCTGCACTACTTTTGTGAGTCCTTTATGTGGCCCAAGAGAACCTTCATCCAGTGATTGTGTGGGCCTGAGACAGCGCCTAGTGAGCATTTACTAAATGTGGAACCAAGAGGATACAGCTTCTTCAGTCCTATAAACATGTATACAGTATATATAGAGAGACCTCATCAATTCTATTTATCTACCACTTTCTCCAATTAATTTTGGTTTTGTGTTTTGTGTTTTTTTGGTTTGGTTTTGTTTTTGTTTTTTGAGACAGGGTTTTACTGTGTAGTTCAGGCTGGCCTTGAACTCACTATGCAGCCCAGGCCAGCCTTAAACTAACAGTGATCCTCCTGCCTCAGCTTCCTGAGTGCTGGGATTATAGGCATGTGCCACCACACCTGGCCTGGTTTTGTGTTTTAAATTTACCCAGAGCTGGGCATGGTGACATATGCCTGTTAATGTTAGCACTCTGAGAGGCTGAGGTAGGTTTTCAAATTCAATTCCAGCCTAGGAAACTTAGCTAGACACTGTCTCAAAATTTTTTACAAAAGCAGGACATAGTGATTACATGCCCATAATTCCAGCACACAGAAGGCTAAAGCAGGAAGATTGTGCCAGTTGGAGGCCAGTGTACATAGCAAGTTCAAGGCCAGCTTGAACTACGTATCGATACTCTGTCTCAAAAACAACAACAAAAGAAGCCTGGAGATGTACCTCAGTAGTAGAGTGCCCCTAGGTTCCATTTCCAGCACTACCCCCCTCCCCCCAATTATTCAAATCCTTGACAGGCATTTAGGTTTTTTCTAACATTGGCATACATAAATGTCTGTGCACTAGTGTGAGGGCATCTCAGATAGATGTAGAAAAATACTTGGTCTTTTAGGTTTGTAGTGGCCACTCCTCAACCTCCGACACTGGTATCAGTGCCCAGCACTGAGACAGTCCTTATCCTTACCACATCTGATGTTCAGGGAGCTCACTCTGTGCCTGGCTTCACTCCAAGTCATGGCCTACTACTGGAGGTACTGATCATCAACACTTAGCATATGGTAGAAGGGGACTCAGGAGATTCCACACTTGCTAATGGCTATGCAGTAAGCATGTGCCAAGGGGTGTCTGGCTCTAGTTCTGAGTGTTTCACTAACCAATGTGCCGCATTGCCTGTCAACTCTGGAAAGACAGCAAGATTTTTTTTTGGACAGAGTCTTATTTTGTAGTTCAGACTGGATTTGAATTGACTATGTAGCCCAGGCTGCCCTTGACCTCATGAGGATCCTTTTTTCTCAGCCTCCCAAATGCTGGGATTACAGGCATTCACCACCACACTGGGCTCGTAAGATACATCTGCTTGTTCTAAGGGGTGGTCATTACAGTTCCCATATATCTATTGGCTGTCTCTTCTGAGAATTCCAGTGTTCCTTGCCCCTTATCTTGTTTCTCTTAGTGATGTGCACACTCCTGTGCATGTTAATATTAGGCTAATTAATCTGGATGTGGTGAGACCGTATCTCAAAAAAAAAACCCAAAACACCCCAAGCTGGGGATTTAGCTCAGTGGTTCCGACGCCTGCCTCGTAAGCACAAAGTCCTGAGTTCGATCCCCGGTACCAAAAAAAACCACAACACACCTCCAAATAGCCTGTTGTTATATGTATTATGAATGATTTATTCTGCCTTATACTTCTTTTTTTTTTTTTTAGGTTTTTGAGACAGGGTCTCGCTAGTAATTCAGGCTAGCCTTGAACTCACTATGTAGCCCAGGCTAGCCTTGAACTTGCAGCAATTCTCCTGCCACAGCCTCCCAAGTGCTGGGGATTACAGGCATGCACCATTACACTCGGCCTTATTTTTCTTTTTACAAAATTGTTATTTATTTTTAAACTGCCAAAAATTTAAACATGGTGTACAACACGATGTTTTGAAATATGTACATCATGCAATGGCAAAATCAAGCTACTTAACATATGCATTACCTCACATACTTGTTTATCTGTGGTGAGAATACTTAAAAATCTATTCTTTTAGCAATGTTCAAGTATACCAGACATTCTTATTAAGTAAATACTTAATTGTACAAATACATCTCTTCAGACAATGATTTTTTTTTTTTTTTTTTTTTTTTTGGTACCAGGGATCGAACTCGGGTCCTTGTGCTTGCGCAGCAGGAGGCAAAACCACTGAGCTAAATCCCAGGCCCACAAATACATCTCTTGACCCTAGTCTTCCCATCTAATTGAAACATTGTAATTTATCCAATTGCCCAGCTTCTGATAACCACCATTCCATTCTCTGCTTCTATGAGTTCAACTTTATTTTATTTTATTTTTTTTTTATTATTATTTTTTTGGCACCAGAGATCAAACTCGGGACTTTGCGCTTGCAAGGCAGGCGCCGGAACCACTGAGCTAAATCCCCGGCCCAGCTTTATTTTATTTTTGTTGTTACTGGTGCTTGAAACTGCTGGATAAGCTCTCTGTCAGTGAATTACATCTCAGCCCTTTTAATTTTGAGACAGGGTCTTGCAAAATTGCTCAGTCTGGCCTTGAACTTCCAATCCTCCTACCTCAGCCTCTTGAGTAGCTAGGATTATAGGCATGAGGCACTGTGCATAGTGAGTTCAACATTTTTAGATTCTAAGTGAGATCAGAGAGTATTTGTGGTTTTTTTTTTTTTTTTTTTTTTGGTACCGGGGATCGAATTCAGGTCCTTGCGCTTGCGCAGCAGGCGGCAAAAACCACTGAGCTAATTCCCTGGCCCAGAGTATTTGTTTTTATGTGACTGGCTTATTTCACTTCACACTTTACCACTTATTTCACTTTAGGGATAAGTAGCCTTTGTCCATACCACCATATTTTCTTTATCCATTCATCCATTGTTGGACACTTAGGTTGATTCTATATCCTGGCCATTGTGAATAATCCTGCAGTGAACATGGGGATGCAGATGTCTCTTTGGCGTAGTGATTCATTTCATTGTTTGTTTTTGGTACCGGGGATCAAACTCTTGATCTTGAGCGTTTGAGGCAGGCACCGGAACCACTGAGCTAAATCCCCGGCCCCATTTCATTGGAATATTTACTCAGTAGTAGGATTGCTGGGTCATGTGGTAGTTCTATTTTTATTTTTTGAGGACCTCCCCTCCCCAACTAAAAAGAATTTTATTGGGCACAAGATGATACAAACAGTATAACAATCAAAAGCTCATCTGGGGCCTGCCTTGCAAGCACAAGGTCCTGAGTTTGATCCCCATACCAAAAAACCCACAAAAAACCCCCCAAAACCCCAAAAAACAGAAACAAGATAGTCCTTGCATGATAGCCTGCAGTCAGCGAGCAGCAACTCTGCAGGCCCACCTTGCCATCCTGGCACAGATGAGGCCCTTGGTCATTTGTCCATAGCAAGTGGTCTTTTTTGATTTTCCAGAAATCAAGGAACTCCTTTTTCATGAATACTCAGATCTTCCTTCATCAAGTATCTTTTATTCTCAGCATTGTAGAAAGTAAATGTCATGGTTTCCATGGTATGTTCCATTTGAGATGGCGTTTTGGTAAATCTCTTGAAATCTTTTTTTTTTTCCGATACCTGGGATTGAACTCAGGACCTTGTGCTTGTGAGGCAGGCGCAGCGCCACTGAGCTGAATCCCAGCCCTTAGGTCTCTTGAAATTTTGGTCAGGCAGGTGGAGCTGGGACACCAGAGTGCCAAAAACTGCACGTGGGACAGGTGGGGAGAGGATTCATTGTATATTTAATTTGCGTTAATTGGTGATGTTAAGCATTTTCCATATACCTATTGGCTATCTGTATGTCTTTTGCAAAATGTTTATTCTGGTCCTTTGCCCATTTTAAATATTTTTTTTGGTACTGGGAATCAAACTCAGGATCTTGTGCTTGCCAGGCAGGCGTGGTGCCACTGAGCTAAATCCCCAGCCTTGCCCATTTTAAACTTGTTACCTGCTTGTTGAGCTTTCTTATGTATTTTGGATATTAACGACTTATCAGCTAAAGTTTGTACATATTTTCTCCCATTCCATTGTTAATCCTTCACTTGCTGTTATGTCTCAGCATTTATTTTTGCTTTTGTTACCTGTGTTTTCTTGTCTTTTACTCAGTTTGTGCTCCACTTGTGACTAGGGAGGAGTGAGGGTGTATGTAGGGTGTTGGTGCAGTAGATGTATGATCTAGGTCAGTGATGGTGAACCTTTTACAGCTTTCAGTGATAACAGACAGCCTGCTGTGGCATGTGTGCTGTAGGTTCACCACCACTGGTCTAGATGGGTGTAGGATATAGGATGGATGGATATATATTGGTTTACTGTCTCAATATCAGGGATAAACAAACCCAGGGCCTTTGCACTGAGCTACATCCCCGACGCCCTCCCCCTCTTTTTTCTTTTTTCTTTTTGGTACCAGGGATCGAACTCCAGTCTTTGCACTTGCGCAGCAGGCGGCGAAACCACTGAGCTAAATCCCCGGCCCCCCTCTTTTCAAATTTTGAGACAGTCTTGCTAAATTGTCCAGGTGGGGCTTGAACTTGTAATCCTTCTGCGGTGGCTTTCCAAGTGCTAGGATTATAGGTGTGCACCACTGTGCCTGGCTTTTCCTTTTCTTTCTTTTTTTCTTTTAGTACTGGGAATTAGACCTACGGCCTCATGCATACCAAGGACACACTCAAGCACTGAGCTATAACCCCTGCCATATATATGTATAAATTTTTAAATTTGTTTATTTAATTTTAGGAGATGAGGTAGGTTGGGGATGTAGCTCAGTGGTAGAGGAGTTGAGTAGCATGGGTGAGGTCCTGGGTTCAGTCTGCAGTACTGAAAAAAGAGAGCGAGACATATCAGATACACACTCACACTCAGCCTCTGAAGTAGCTGGGATTGCAGGAATGTATCACTGCACCCAGCTAGAAATTTAAAGTTTTTATATAGTCACACAGGACAGTGATCAGTGGTGTCTGGGTTTTGTGTTTGTCTTATAGAAGTCCTTTCAAGTCCAAGACTATAAAGTACTTACTTGTTTTCCCTTCCTTTTCCTTTTTTTTTTTGGTTCCGGGGATCAAACTTGGGTCCTTGCGCTTGCAGGGCAGACGGCGGAACCACTGAGCTAAATCCCCAGCCCCCTTTTTTTCTTTTAAACTGGAGCTCAAACCCAGGAACTCTCTACCACTGAGCTATTCCCAACCCTATTTGTTTGTTTATATTTTGAGACAGGGTCTTGCCAAATTGCCCAGGTGGAACTTGAACTTTTGATCCTCCTGTCTCAGCCTCCTGAGATTACAGGTATGTACCACTGCACCTGGCTTGTTGTATTTTCTAGTAGGACTTTTACAGTTTTGATTTTCTACATTTAACTCTTGCATCCTTCTGGAACTTATTTTGGGATAAGGAAAGATGTAAAGAAGATTGATTTTTTTTTTTAATTTCCTAAACATTAACTAGCTGTTTCAGTGCTATTTATTGAACACTTTGCCTTTATGTTCTACCCTATCATAGAATACTTTTTCTTCCTTAACCACTGTATTTTTCCTGGCCTTATCATAATTTGTGTACCTATTTGTTTTCCTCCTTGAGATGCAGTCTCATTATGTCTTGAGTGATCCTTCTGCCTCAGCCTTTCAACTAACTAGGACTACAGGTGCATCTGGTTTGTGTGCATAGTTTTATTTATTTTTTTAGCAGTCCTGGGGATGGAAACCTGGGCTTCACACATGCTAGGCAAGTGTTCTACCACTGAGCTATTCCCCCAGCTCTGTGCCTTTTTTTGCGGGGTAGGTACTGTAGATTGAACCCAAGGAGTCCTTAGCTACATCTGACAATTTTTTTTTTTTTTTTTTGGTAATGAGGATCAAACTCAGGACCTTGAGCTTGCAAGGCAGGCATGGTGCCACTGAACTAAATCCCTGGTCCATCCCACCCTTTTTATTTTTTTTTTGTTTTGATGTGGTCTCCAAGTTACCCAGGCTAGTCTCAAACCTGTGATCCTCCTGCCTCAGCCTCCCAAGAAGCTGAGATTGCAGGCATGTGCCACCACACCTGGTTCTGGAAACAAATATTTTGTTTGCTAAATTTTGTGCACCCTAATTTACAAACCACTGGAGAAAACAGACTGGCACATACAGTGGTTTATACTTATTGCTGATCCTACCTTTACTGCATGAATAAAGAGCTGGGGGAATGTTTAGTCACTGGTCCTGGAAGAACATACAGGATTCCAGTGGTGGAGAGGGCATCAGTACACTAATGTGAACCCAGCAGAACTCAGAGGCTTGGGGCAAAGCTGCTGGCTGAATTTCAAGTTGGCCAGGTGCCAGGGTAAGGTGGGCATGTTAGAAGTAGCTCTCAGTAGTGGCAGCATATGTGGAAGGTGTTGGCTTTGGTTCTAAGGCAGCAGTGGGCTATAGTGTGACACAATGAGGTCAGTGTTCTGAGCATGGAAGGTGTGCAGGGAAAGGCACCAAGGCAGAGCAGGGACCTAAGGGAAAGAGGAGCATGTGGGCATTTGTTGCACTGTGTCCCTCACTAAGTGATGTGGATTGTGGAGTTCATGTGTTCAATTTTAGTCCCATATTGGGTATTCAGAGAGTAGAAATTCTTAGTTTTTACAAATTTAGTTTATCAGATTTTTCTTTTTTAGATTTTGCTTTTGGTATCAATCATAAAGAGTTTCTTCTTTGATTCTTTCTAGAAGTTTTATAATTTTAAGTTTTACATTTAGGTCTCTGAGTCATTTTGAGTTTTTGTGTATGGCTGGAGATATAGATTGATGTATATGGGTATCCAGTTTTTCAGCACTGCTTGTTTCTTTTTTTTTTTGGTACCGGAGATCGAACTCGGGTCCTTGCGCTTGCGCAGCAGGCGGTGAAACCACTGAGCTAAATCCCTGGCCCTAGCACTGCTTGTTGAAAAGATTATACCTTCTCTCTTTTTTTTGTACCAGGGATCGAACTCGGGTCCTTGCACTTCTGAGGCAGGCAGCAGAACCACTGAGCTAAATCCCCAGCCCCCAAGACTATACCTTCTCTAATGAACTGCCTTTGGACCTTTGTTGAAAATCATTTGTCCAGGGACTGAGGGTGTACTCAATTATAGAGTGCATGTTTAGCACACATGAGGCCCTTGAAATCAATTCACAGTACTGCAAAAAAAGAAAAAGAAAAGAAAGAAAAATTACCTTTAGAGCTGGGAGCTGTAGTATGCTCATATAGGTCCACCTATTTGGGAGGCTAAGGTGGGAGGGTTGCTTGAGCCCAGAAGTTCAGGACCAGCCAGGGAAACATAGGAACATAGTGAGACCCATACTAAAAAAAAAAAAAAAAAAAAGCCCAGTGGAATTTAGTGGGGGGGGGTTGGAGGTGGTACTGGAGGTGGAACCCAGGGCCTTTACACTGAGCTATATTTCCAGCCTTTTTAATTTTTTTTTTAAAATTTTGAGGCAAGTTCTTTTTTTTTTTTTTTTTTTTTTTTTTGGTAGTGGGGATCGAACTCTGATCCTTCCACTTGCAAGGCAGGCAGTAGAACCACTGAGCTAAATCCCCAGCCCTAGGCAGGTTCTTGTTCAGTCACCCAGGCTGGGTTGGAACTTGTGATCTTCTTGCCCCAGCCTCCCAAAGTACTGAGGGTGACATGCATGGTCCACTCTGCCTGGCTTGGTGGGATTTTTTTTTTTATAGGGAATACATTGAATTTATAGGTCTATTTGGGAAGAATTTATTTCTTTGGGCAGTATATCTCTCCATTTATTTAATTTTCCTTAATATCTCTCAATAATGTTTGATAGTATTTGTGTATCCTGTAGCACATCTTTTGTCAGATTCATCCCTAAATATTCCATGTATGTATTTTTTGTTCTCTGGAAAATGGTGTGCCATTTTCAGATGTTCATTATTAGTATGTAAAAATAAAACTATTTTTGAGGGCTGGGAATATAGCTCAGTGGTTCATTTACAAGTACTCCCCCCGCCCCCAAACTGTTTTATGCATTTACTTTGCATCCTGTGACCTTGCTAACTGACTTAATTCTGGTCCCAGCTGGAGATTCTGTAGGGTCTCCATGATAATGGTCACATCACCTGTGATAGTTTTCTTTTCGTTATTTTTTTCTTGCCTGATTATACTATCCTGACTTGACTCTCTAACATGAGGTGTAAAAAGATGGTTGCCTTTTTCCCCATCTTAACATGAATAGCTTTTAGTTCTTTTATTGTTATGGTTTAGATCTAAAAAGTCCACCAAAAATCTTGTGTGTTTCAGAGGTGATGGTTGGATTATTGGGGTACTATTTTCATCAGTGGATTAATCCATTGATGAGTTTATGGCTGAACACACAGTATCATTAGGAGGTGGGACCTGGTTGACAGATGTCACTGGAGGCATCAACTAGAAGGGTCTGTTCTTGTCCCTGGTTCCTCCCTTCTCTCTGCTTCCTGGCTGCCATGAGTTGATCAGCTTTCCTCTACCATACCCTTCTACTATGCCATTTCTGCCTTAGAGCTAGACAACCATGACCTGAACTCACTAAGACTGTGAGCCAAAACCTTTCTTTCCTTATGTTGTGAGTGTCTGGTATTTTGTCCCAGGGATGAGAAAATGACTAATACAGTAGTACTTGATACTCATTAATTGTTTCTTGGAGGTTTAATGAGTACTAAACAAGTTATTCTGGTTGGAAAGGGTAGTGAGTCATGATACATTTGACATTGACAAGTTTTGGCTTGCACATTGAGTACCAAACAGATGAAGTGTACTGGGACAAACTTTTCACATCAAAAGGTAGCCAGGCATGGTGGTGCATGCCTGTAATTCCAGCACTCAGGAGGCTGAGGCAGGAGGATTGCTATGAGTTCAAGGCTAGCTTAGACTGCATAGTGAGTTCAAGGCCACCTTGAACTATATAGTGAGACCCTGTCTCAAAAAAGAAAGAGTACTGGGCCAGGGATGTAGCTCAGTGGTGCCATGCCTGCCTGGCAAGCACAAGGTCCTGAGTTTGATCCCTGGTACCGGAAGAAAAAAAAAAAGTACTGAGTACCAAATTTGATGACTTTTAAAGCAGTAGTACAAAGGTATTACTGTACACTTACCATTAAGCAATGTTAACTATAGGTATTTTTTTTTTTTTTTGGTGCTGGGGATCAAACTTGGGTCCTTGCGCTTACGAGGCAGGTGCTGGAACCACTGAGCTAAATCCCCGGCCCCTGCCCCTCTTTCTTATGTGTTGCTGAATGATTTGGTAAAATATTGTTTAAAAAGTTTTCCATCTCTGTCTGCGAGGGATGTTGGCTATAGTTTCTTTGCAGTCTGTCCGGCTTTGAGAGGAACACTGGCCTCATAGAATCAGTTGAGAAGTGTTCTCTTTTTTCAGTTTCTCTGGAAGAATTTTTATACCATGGGTATTATTTTATCCTTAAATATTTGACAAAATCCTCCAGAAAGCCATCTAGGCTTTGTGGGAAGGTTTTTAACTATACATTCAATTTCTTTATTACATATAGGCTATTTAGGGGCTGGAGGTGTGTGGCTCAGTAGTAATGTTTACTTACCATGCTCAAGGCCCAGGTTCAATGCCCAGTACTGAAAAAAATTTCCAAAAAGGCTGCTTAGATATAAGTATATTTAAATGTAATCTCCCCCTTACTCTCCCTCCCCCTTCTTCTCCCTGCCCCTCCCCCTCCCTTCCTCTCTCTCCCTTCCTCTCTCTCCCTCCCCCTCTCCCCTCCCTCCCTCCTTTGCTGGTTTTGAACTCACTCTGTAGCCCATTCTGGCCTCAAACTTATGGCAGTCCTCCTGCCTCAACCTCCTAGGTGCTTGGATTGCAGCCATGTGCCACCATGCCTGGCTAAATCTTTCTTTTTTAGTGAGCTTTGGTAGCTAATGTTGTTTGTTTTGAGACGGTCTCGCTTTGTAGTTCAGGCTGGCCCTGGACTCACTATGAAGTCCAGGCTGGCCTCGAACTCATTGCAGTCCTCCTGCTTCAGCCTCCTGAGTGCTGGGATCGCAGGTGTGCACCACCATGTCCAGCTGGTAGCTTATGTCTTAAGGAGTTTGTTTCTTTTAAGTGGTTGAATTTACTGGAATAAAGTTGGTCAGAATGTATTCTTTTTTTTTTGTACTGGGGATCGAACTCAGGACCATGTACTTGAAAGGCAGGCATGGCACCACTGAGGTACATCCCTGGCCAAGAGTATATTCTTACTATCCTTTGTTTTGTTTTGAGATAGGGTCTCCCTATGTGGTTTAGGCTGTCCTTGAAATCAAGACTCTACTCCTACCTCCCCACCTCAGCCTCCTGAGTGCTGGGATTACAGGCATGCCTGTCTTTTTGTATTATCCTTTTAGTTATCTATAGATCTGTAGAATCTATAGTGATGTCATCTGTCTCATTCTTTTTTTTTTTTTTTTTTTTTTTTGTGACAGGTTCTAGCTATGCAATCCAGGCTGGCCTTGAACTCACTATGTAACCCAGGCTGGACTTGAACTCCTGACAATCCTCCTCTCTTAGCCTCTCAAGTGCTGGGATTATAGG
Organism: Heterocephalus glaber; assembly: GCF_053883595.1. Classification (NCBI taxonomy): domain Eukaryota; kingdom Metazoa; phylum Chordata; class Mammalia; order Rodentia; family Bathyergidae; genus Heterocephalus; species Heterocephalus glaber. The sequence continues at coordinate 12,329,743 of NW_028258139.1, read as the reverse complement.
CATGCACCACCATGCCTGGCTCATTCTTGATATCAGTAATTTTTTTCTCCTTTTTTTTACTAATTAGGCTATCAAATTTATTGATTTTTCTCATATAACTAGCCTTTGTTCTTATTGATATTTTTCTGTTCTGTTTTTTTTTTTCTTGGTACCAGGGATCGAACTCAGAACCTTGTGCTTGCGAGGCAGGCGGTGGAACCACTGAGCTAAATCCCCGGCCCTCTGTTCTGTTTTTTTATTTCTTTACTTTATGTCTTGATGTTATTTCCTTTCTTTTGCTTCATTTGGGTTTAGATCTAAAATGTTTCCCAAAAGATTCATGTTCAGAAGTTGGGCTTTTGGAAGGTGATTGGATCACAGGGCACTATTATTGGTCAATGGATTTTTTTTGTTTTGTTTTGGCTTTTGAGACAGGGTATTGGTATGTAGTCCAGGTTGACCTTGAACTCCCTATGTAGCCCAGGCTGCTGGAACTCTTGGCAATTCTTTCGCCTCAGCTTCCCAAGTGCTGGGATTATAAGCATGGGGCATCATACCTCAGTATCAATGGATCATTCCATCAATGAGTTCATAGCTGAATGTGCTGTTAGGAGGTGGGGCTTGGTTGAAGGAGGTAGGTAACTGGAAGGGTATATTCTTGACCCAGGTTCCTTCTTTCTCTCTCCTCTCTCTGTTTCCTGGCTGCCACAGGGGTGAGCAGCTCCACCATGCTGTTCTGCTGTGCTGTTTTTCCCTTATAGCCAACCAACCATGAACTGAACACTCTAAAACTATGAACCAAAATAAGCTGTAGGGAACAGGGAAAAGGGGACATTACTAGAACCTCTGCAGTAAGTCCTAGTCTCCTGCGAGCCATGACAACACAGGCAAATTAATTTATTAGACAGAAAAGATAGAAAAAATGAGACTTAGAGAAGAAGCTGAGCTTTGGGCCTAATCAATGCTGCTCTGGGTGGCAAAGACAAAGCCCCAGAGTTTGCCCCACCTTTATTCAGTCCATCAGGAGAAACAAATGTAACAGATGATTCAAGGTGGGGAGTTCGGTACATCTGGAGAGTAATAGATGTAAAAGGTCACTCCTGGGGCAGTGGCTGTGAAATCCTAGAACAATGAGGAACTATCTACATGAAGATTTTGTTCCTCCCAGGATGTCTTCAGCTGGTGTAATCTTATCCTGGAGCATCACAGCATCACGGACCATTGAGGTTTTAGCTGTGACCCGAGGCCAAAATGGAGTTCTGTCTTGACATGACTAGCTGGCCTGTAGGCAGAACAAGACCTAATCATAATTTTAATTGTGAAATTTTCCCCCAAAATTATGTAGAATTGCTCCCAACAATAAGCCTCTTTTTTTTTTTTTTTTTTTTGGTACCGGGTCCTTTTGCTTGCAGGACAGGCGGCGATAAACCTCTTTTTTTAAGTTGAAAGTGTTGGGTATTTTGTTCTAGCACTGGGAAAGTGACTAATACAAGTATTTAGTTTCTTTTGGGGGTGGGAGGTTGAGACACGGTCTCAGTATGTAATTCAGGTTGGCCTTGAACTCACTAGGTAGCCCAGGCTGGCCTTGAATTTGTGTCAATCCTCCTATCTCAGGCTCCCAAGTGCTGAGATTACAGGTGTAATTTCCCTCTTCTTTTTTTTTTTTCTTTCTATTTTTGTACTGTAGTCAAATCCAGGGCACTCTCCCACCAAGGTATATCACTAGGTCTTTTTATTTTTTCCTTTGATATGCTCCTGCTAAGTTGCCGGGTGTTATAGCTTGTATCTAGATGGCCACCCCCCCTCAAAGCCTCATGTGGTTATAGGTGGGGCTCTTTGGAGGTGGCTCCATTTAGGGTGTGTGATTACTAAATTAGTCCACTGATTAGTTTAGCATAGTCCTGGGTTCCATAATGAAAGGCCCACACTGGGTGTGGATGGCAACACCCCAAAGCCAGTAGCCTGGAAAGGATAAAAGGTAGAGGCAGGCTCCTCTGCTTTGCTGACTTCTGCCTTCCCTGCTTTGCCATGGACTGTTTCTCTTCCGTGATGCCCCTCTGCCATGCTACCCTGCCTTGGAGCCAGACACCTATTGGCTGAAACCTCTACAAACTGTGATCTAAAATAAACCTTTCCTCCTTTAACTTTGGGTTTGAGTATTTTGTTTCAGCAATGAGAAAAGTAAGACACCCACCTAGGACTTGAACTTGCAGTCCTCCTGCCTCAGCTTCCCAAGTGGTAGGATTACAGATGGATGTGTGCCACTGCACCCAGCTAGGTATTGAGTTTCTTATTTTCTAATATAGACATTAAGTGTGATAAATGTCCACAAATTTTGATATGTCTTTATTTTTACTCATTTTAATACACTTTGCAATTCATTTTTGGTCCCATTTTTGATGCCTGTAGTATTTCAAAGCATTAAATAGTTTCTGAATATTTGGAGATTTCTCAGATATCTTTCTTTTATTGATTAATTCTATTGTAGTCAACATACTTTATATGTGTTGAATTTTTTGACATGTACAAGACTTGTTTCATTGCCCATATGGTCAGTCTTGGTAAATGTTCCATGTGCTTTTGGAAAGAATATATATCCACTGTCATTGAATGGAGTAGTCTATCTATAAATACTACTTAGATCAAGTTAATTAACAGATTAACGGTGTGGTTCACAACTTTATAGTCTTAATAATTTTTTTCTACTTGTTCTATCAATCATAAAGATGTTTAAGCCTGTAATTCTGATTTATCTACTTTTTCCTTGCATTTTTATTAGTTTTTTTATTTTTTATTTTTTGGTACTGTGGATTGAACTCGAGTCTTTGTGCTTTCAAGGCAGGCAGCAGAACCATTGAGCTAAATCCCCAGGCCCGCATTTTTATTAGTTTTGGTTGTGTGTATGTTAAGCTCTGTTATGTAAGTGTTCACTATTGTTGTTTCTGAAATCTATTTTATCTCTATGGTTACTCCAGCTTTCTTATGACTAGTCTCAGTCTTTTTTTTTTTTTTGCAATGGGATGGGGATCTTGCTATGTAGCTCATTCTGACCTTGAACTCACTATGTAGCCCAGGCTGGCCTTGAACTCAGCCTCCTGAGTGCTGGGATTACAGGTATATACCACCATGCCTGGCTTCAGTCTTATTTTTTTACTCTGAACCTTTTTTATTAATATAGTTAGTCTTTCTTTTTTTTTTTGGTATCAGAGACTGAACTCAGGACCTTGTACTTGCGAGGCAAGTGGCGGAACCACTGAGCTAAATCTCCAGCCCTATAGTCAGCCTTAGTCAGTCTTTCTTGTAATTTTTTTTTTTCTTTTTTAAGGCTGGCCTTGAACTTGAGGTGATCCTCCTGACTCTCAGCCTTCTGAGTGCTAGGATTACAGATGTGTGCCACATGCCTGGCTTCCTGTAATTTCTTGACTACATGAACTGTAATAACTCTGAATGTTCTTGTCTACTAATTCTTTCCTTTGTGTCATTTCTAGATCAGTTTGTATTAAGTGAATCATCTTCATTACGGGTTATATTTTCTTGCCTCCCCTCCCCACTGGAGATTGAACCCAGGGCCTTTGCACTGAGCTATATCTCCCAGGTGTTTTTATTTTTTGAGAGAGGGTTTCAGTAAGTTCCTCAGGCTATGCTGAAACTTGCAATCCACCTGCTTCACCATCCTGTGTAGCTGGTATTACAGACATGTGTCACCTTGTACAGCTATTCTGGCAGTCTTTTTTCTTTTTTTGGCAGTACTGGGAATTGAACCCAGGGCCTTTGCACTGGCTACATCTTCAGCCCTCTTTATTTTGATTTTGAGATAGGATTTCGCTAAGTTACTAAGTAGCCCAGGCTGGGCTTGAATTTATAATCCTCCTGCCTCAGCCTTCCAGAGTTACAGAGTTGTAGGCATGTATTACCACACCCACCTATCCTTGTAATTTTTTATTGTATGCTAGACATTGTTGTGTTACCTTATTGGTTTTGGATATTTTTATATTCCTGTTATTCTTGAACTTTGTGCTAGGATATGGCTAGTTTACTTGGAACAATTTGATCCTTTCAGGTCTTTCTTTTAGCTTTGTTAGTTGAGACCACAGCAACATTTAATGTACAGCTAATTTTATTTCACTACTAAAGAAAAAAAAAAACTTTCCAAGTACTGTACTCCATGCATCATGAGTTATGATCCTCCCACTCTGGCCGCTGGGAATAGGCACTATTCCTTTTTTGAGGGGGGGGTACCGGGGATTGAACTCGTGTCCTTGTGATTGCAGGGCAGGTGGCAGAACTACTGAGCTAAATCCCCGGCCCTTTTTTTTTTTTGAGACAGGGTCTTGTTATGTAGTTCAGGCTGGACTTAAATTCACTATGTAGCCTAGGCTGGCTTTGAGCTTACAGGATCCTCCTGCCTCAACCTCCTGAGTGCTGAGTTAACAGGTGTATGCCACCATGCCTGGCTTAAATTTTATTTTGAGACAGTCTTGCTAAGTAGCTCAGGCTGGCATTGAACTTGAAAACCTCCTGCCTCAGGGTAGCTGAAATTGTGTGTCCCACCATGCCTGGTTTCAGGCTTCCTTCTACTGCTTCCCTACCCTTCCACATCCCCCGTAGTACTGGAGATTAAACCCAAGGTCTTCATACTGAGCTATATCCCTACCTTTTTAGTTTGAGATATGGTTTTGCTAAATTCCTAATTGCCCAGACTAGACTCAAATTTGCAGTCCTTTTGCCTCAGTCTTCCAGAGTGCTGGGCTTATAGGTATGTACCATCATACCCAGCTTTTATTTATTTATTTATTTATTTGAGATTCTCTCTCTCTCTCTCTTTTTTTTTCGGTACTGGGGATCGAACTCCGGTCCTTGCACTTGCAAGCCAGGTGTGACATCACTGAACTACATCCCCAGCCCTCTTTTTTCTTTTTGAGATGATCTCACTGCATAGGCTAGGCTGATCTTGAACTAGCTCTGTAGCCTAGGATGACTTCAAACTTGCGATCTTCCTTAACCTCCTAAAGGCTGCGATTATAGGTATATGCCACCATGCCCAGCTCTAGCCTGCCTTCTTGAACTAGAATTTTCACTTGTTTTTAATTCTTCACCTCCCCAGATTAACACAGTTTCTCTGTTTGTTTCCTCCCTGTGTGTGCACTGCCCCGTGAGATGTCCTGCCTGGTCAGGGGTAGATCATGGCATCTCTTCTTTATTTATCCCTGAAATGTGTTGGGAAGGGATGAGGAATGAGAGGTGATGGAGGGAGTGAAGGGGTCAGAGGAATCATTGGGGAATAGAGGACAATGTCAGTTGTAGGCCTGTGGTCTCTCTCGTCTTCCAGGTCTTTGGAGAATTTGACATAGGACTTGAGTGGGATACCGTGTGGTAAAAAGCCAGAGAGCCTTTTTTTTTTTTTGTACCAGAGATTGAACTCAGGACCTTGCAGTTTCAAGGCAGCCGTGTGGCCATTGAGCTAAATCCCTGGCCCTAGAGGGCATTTTGGAGGGATTATGTCCTCTGAGACTATCTATGCAAGTGGTGCTTTGTGGTGGATGTTGAGAGCTGTGATGCGATTTGGTCTTCTTGAAGCAAAGAGAAAGGTGCTTTAGATGGAGGAGTGGCCACACTTGGCAGAACTCAGGGTGGCAAGGCACAGTTAGTTGTGCACCAGCTGTGGACATACCATGGGCTAGGCCTCACTTTGGGCTTAGGGGTGGAGGGAGCCTTCCCTCCTTGAATGGCTCAACCACCTGTGGCAAGGATATTCCCTAGGGCAATTCATTTAAATTCTGTATTTTGCACAAAAATAGTAGCTGCCTATGAGCTTAGATATTGTAGAATCTTTTTTTTTTTTTTTGGGTACCAGAGATTGAACTTGGGTCCTTGTGCTTTCGAGGCGGGCAGTGGAACCACTGAGCTAAATCCCCGGCCCATATATTGTAGAATCTTAAGAATTAAATCATGTGTTTTTGTTATTTCAGGTTGGGGAAGCTCTCCACTTCATACTGGGTGAGCAGAAACTAAGACCATAGCAATGACCAAGTCCTACATGAAAAGTGAGTATGAAAGACTCTGGGTGGGCAGACCATATGCCTTCTGCCCTCCACAAACAGGGCAGGACACAGCTTACATGGGGTCTCTACTTAGTTTGTGGGAATCTGGGTAGGATTGGGACCCAAGAAGCACATGGCGTTCCTAAGTATGGTTTACAGGAATAACTGTTAAATGGCCATGCTTTCTCCAAGTTTTTTTTTTGTTTTTTTGTTTTTTTGTTCTCCAGGTTTTTATTAAAAGAGAAACAAAAGTCTTATTTGGACTGCTCTAACAAAATACCTTAGACTGAGTAATTTACTTTTTATTGTTTATTTGTAAAAAATTATTTTATTGGCACATTTTAGGTAGACAGTGTGTTTACATTTATTATTGGGTGCTTGTACCTGAACATGATGTATCTTAGTTCTTATTTTTTTTCCCCATTACCTCTGTGCCCTTCACCTCCTCCACTCTTCCCTATTTACATGGATTTCGTTTCCATTTTTTTTCTTTTCTCAAAATTTTTCCTTTCCCTTCTTTCCTTTCCCCTTCCCCTCCCACCACCCCTACACCTTCGGACCTTTTCCTATTTCAAATTATCAATTATTCATTTTAATCATTTTAATCCTTATTTACACTTTCAGTTTCTCACACTAGAGAAACTATTCGGTATTTATACATGTGTGTCCTATTTATTTCACTTAAGAGTATGGTCTCCATATGGATCCATTTAGCTATAAATGTCTCTAGTTTCTCGTTCTTTATGACTGAGTAGTACTCCATTTTATTAAAAAACCACATCTTCTTTATCCAGTTTCCAGTTGATGGGCACTTGGGCTGTTTCCAAGCTTTAGCTATTAAAAACTGGGCTGCTATAAACATGGATGCACATATATCGCTGTGGTATGATTGTTTTAATTCTTTGGGGAATATCCCCAGCAGGGGACTAGCTGGGTCAAATGGGACCTCCAGCCCTAGTTCTTTAAGGTATCTCCATACTGATTTCCACAGTGGTGGCACCAGTCTGCGCTCCCACCAACAATGGAGAAGGGTTCCTTTCTCCCCACACCCCTGCCAGCATTTGTTATTGGTTGATTTCTTGATAGCAGCCATTCTTTCTGGGGTGAGGTGGAATCTTAGTGTTGTTTTCATCTGCATCTCTCAAATGACCAGGGATGTTGAACATTTTTTCATATGTTTATTTGCTGCTTTTATTTCTTTGTCTGAGAAATGTCTGTTCATTTCAGATGCCCATTTTTGAACTGGGTCTTTGAATTTGGGGGTGTCTGATTTTTTTCATTTCTTTATATATCCTAGATAGTAGACCTTTGTCTGAGGTATAACTGCTAAAAATTTTTTTCCCACATTGTCGGTTGTCTCTTAGCTCTGTTGGTGGTTTCTCTTGCAGTGCAGAAGCTTTTTAATAAGATGAGATCCCAGTTGTTGATTCTTTGTGCTAGTTCCTGTGCTACTGAGGTTTTGTTCATAAAGTCTTTCCCTCTGCCAATGTCTTCAAGAATTCTACTTATCTTCCAGCAAGTTTAGTGTTTCTGTCTGAATATTTAGATCTTTAATCCACTTTGATTTTAGTTTAGTGCATGGTGGTAGGTATGGGTCTAGTTTTAATCTTGGGCAGGTTGAAATCCAGTTTTTCCAACCCCATTTATTAAATTGGCTATCTTTCCTCTAGTGAGGGTGTTTGGTTCCTTTGTCAAAGATGAGGTGGCTGAGTATGTCTGAAATTGTTTCTGCATCTTCTGATCTATTCCACTGATCCTTAGGTCTATTTCTTTGCCAGTACCATGCTGTTTTTATCACAGTAGCTTTGTAGTATAGTTTCAAATTGGGGATTGTGATACCCCCAGCCATTAGACTGAGTAATTTATAAATCATTAAAATTTGCTTCTCACAGTTCTGGAGCCTGGAAGTCAAGGTCAAGGCACCAGGAGGCTTGCCATCTGGTTAGAGCTGCTCTCTGCTCTCCAGATTGTGCCTCTTACAGTGCCTTCATGTGGAAGACTAGCAGACAGGACCAGGGTGCCCCCTCAGCTCTTTATAAGTCACTAATGTTGGGCACCCTGATGATGATCACCGCCTAAAGGCCTGTCTCTTAAAACTATCACCTTGGGAGTTAAGTTTCAATATGAGTTTATGGGACATTAGGCCATGGCAGTAGTACATATGGAAGCAGAGGAGGCAGATTTCCCCCAGCTTGGCTCAGTAAGGTCAGAGTACAGGGACCTATGGGCCTCTGTGCCTTTACCCCTTTGTACACATGCCCTGGGATGGATTCATTGTCCAGTCTGGCTGGCCAGCTAAGGTCACCAGTTCACTGATGTGTACTTTGCGGTCCCTACACCCAGGAACTCCATCTGAAGGGGGTGAGCTACACCTTTGGTTCTGTAAGTATGTTTCCCCTGAGGTTGAGGAGCACTGAGAGGCCTCAAACCATGTAGGGTAGACACAGGGCCATAAAGAAGAGTCCAGGTAATCAGAGGCCTGAGGACCCAGCAAGGGCAGGGCAGGGCAGGGGCAAGATGTCAAGATGAAAGAGGCACTTGCACTCATCAACCACAGAGGCCAGACTCCTTGAAACAGGCAACCCCAGGGGTGTTTGTGAAGGCCGCAATTGGTAGAACAGGTGCAGATGTACTTTAGAAGGGTTAGGTTCAGTTTACTGGGTTCAGCTTGACCTTCAATACATGCACATTTTTTTTTTTTTTGGTACCAGGGATAGAACTCGGGTCCTTCCGCTTGCAAGGCAGGTGGCGGGACCACTGAGCTAAATCCCTAACCCAGTACATGCAGATCTTATTAACTGGATCAGTCTATTTAACTACTGAACTTTGGGAATAGAAGGTTCTTAAACATCCAGCTTCCTGCTGAGGAAGGAAGTTCACTCTAGAGGGGAGACTGAGTTGTGCTCTGGTGCCTCTATCTTCTGTTAACGTGGCAGTAGCCTCTTGGGACATCCTCATTGGTGGTGGGTGTAGGGCATGGCACCAGTGGAGCAGAGGGCCTGGGACATCCCCATCCCAGCCTGGAGGGTCTTGTGGTGGGTAGGATACTTGGATGGCACATGTCTCTTGGGTGCCTGGGCCAATTTTTGCTGAGTACAGGGGCTGGTGAGTTCTTTGCCTGCAGGGTACTATGCTAATTTGTTGGTTCCTTGATTCACATCTAGTGTAACTAGACAGAGTGCTTGGGATGAGAGCCATGGCTTTATTTCTTCATTGTTGCTGCCGGTGTCCCCACCCCTGTCTAGGCACTGTGTACAGTAGGAGTTGGGTCCAGGAGGATCCCAATCTGTCTGAGACTAGAACCTCAGGGAAACTTCTGGAAGAAGCCATGTCTGTGCAGCTTGTTTGTGGAGCATGGCATGTCTGTGGACCTACCTGGGAGTGAGCTGATGGCCTTGAGGTCATGGCTGGAATAGCATGTTCATGTGGGAGGTGGGCCATGTCCTATCTGACTCACTGTCCTCCGGGCTGAGCATGTGTCCTAGGCTGGCAGCTTCTCAGTGACAGCCAGTCTGAGCTCCAGGATGGCTGCAGAGTCAGGCACTTGGTCCAGAGGGAGGCCAGGGCATACATGTAAGAGCAGTTGGAGGTCAGTGTGGCTGGCTTCAGGCATGACACTGTGCAAGGTGGCTGAGCCTACTGGGCCTTGGGGCATCGGGCTATGATGGTGCCGGAATGTGATACCTCCTGTGCCTGAGTCTGTAAGTCACTAATGTTGTGTACCCTGGTAATGGTCACTGCCCAAAGACTCATCTCTTAAAACCATCACCTTGGGAGTTAAGTTTCAAGATGAGGTGATTTGTTTTTTTTTCTTTTTCTTTTTTGGTACTGGGGATCTAACCCGGGACCTTGTGCTTGTGAGGCAGGTGGCAGAACCACTGAGCCAAATCCCTGACCCTCAAGATGAGTTTTGATGGGACATCAGGCCAGGGAGCAGTATGGGAATAGCAGCTGTGGTAGGACAGGAAACCTTGGGCCTACACACACTGACCAGGCTTTGTCACTGCAGGATTGTCCTTTGCCCTTCTTGATGCGGTCACCGACAAGGACCCTGTGGTGCAGGAGCAGGTTTGCAGTGCTCTGTGCTCCCTTGGGGAGGTGCGGCCAACAGAGATGCTCCACGCCTGTGAGGAGTACCTGAAGCAGCATGACAAGGTACCTCTCCCCTCAATGACTGTGATGCCAATGACTAGTTTGGGAGATGATGGCCAGTCAGAGGCAGAGGGTAGTGCTGAGGTAGTCTATTGGCAGAACTGCCCACTTGCATTCTCGCGACACCAGTATTTCAGGACTAGGTATTTCAAGACACCTTTTCTTTTTTTTTTTTTCTTTTGGTACCGGGGATCGAACTTGGGTCCTTGCGCTTGCGAGACAGGCAGTGGAACCACTGAGCTAAATCCCCGGCCCCCACCTTTTCTTGTTACACTTGATCTTAGCCAAAAGGCCAAGAAACAATGAGACACCTCGTCTTGTTGCATGTGGACTATGACTGTATCCCCCACGAACTGATGGTCCCATTGTGAGGGACTAGGCTGATACTCAGCAGTCAGTGCTTGGGAGTAGAGGATGCTTTCTGTCCATCTTTGCTTACTCAATGAAGACTGAGTGGTCTTCTTGTCTGAGGAAAGGCAGATGTTTTTGAGTCTTAACAGCTCGAGTGTGCAGGGGCTTTGTTAAGGGCTTGAAAGTCCCAGGACCCTGCCTTTCCCTGGAGTGCTGGTCTAGGTGGTCTATGGCTGGTCAGAAGAGCTTCTCCCAGGAGGGGAATAGGGCCTTCTCCTTCAATTTCCTTTACCCCCATACTAACTTGATGGAGCCCTGGGAGGCTCAGAATTCACTTTGCCCTCAAGGGATATCAAGCTGCTGGCCTGGGGCTCTAATCTCACTGGTTTTCTGCCTTGTCCTAGGCCTTGGCACAGTGGTCTTCTGTGAGTACCTGCCATGCTGGCTCTCTTCTGTCTTGAGATTATGAAGTATCTTTCTTGGTTTTCCTTGGTGTGTGGTTTTGTGGTCTCATGAGACCATCTTCGTTTTTGTTTTGTTTGATACTTCTTTGACACATGAAAAGAGACCTCTATATAAAGTGAGTGTCAGTGGCCATCCTTTGAAGAATGGCCCCATCCCTTGGGGTACCTGCTGACGGAACTCGTGTGACACCTCTCTCCTGTATGTTTGGCCCTTTGTGCTTGCACAACAGCAAGGGCAAGCTTGTTAGGAGATTGACTGGAGCTATAAAAACTCACAGATCATCCCAGAAGTTGCCCTCTTGCTCAGCATGATGCAAATGGTGCCTGCAGCTCCTCTTTGGGCTGTAACTGACCCTGGTGCTTCCTTCTCTAAGGGCTGGGTATACCATGGTTGGGGCTGGCACCAGGGTCTTCTTTATGTGCCATTATGTGTGATGTGATATACCAATATCAGTGTGTGATAGTTGGACAGAAGGTGATATGCCCTTGCTGTCTGAGGAGGTGGCCAGAACACTAGGGCTATAGCACCTGACCATCTGCGCAGTCCATAGCAGGCTGAGTGTCCTTGTTCTTTCCATTCCCTGCTTTGTTTCTGATTTCACCTGTCTTCTGCCCTTTTTGGTTTTGAGGTTTTTTTCTTTTATGTGGTGCTAGAAATTGAACTCAAGCCCTAGGACATGCTAGGCAAGTACTCTTCCACTGAGCTACATCCCAGCCCTTTTTATTTTATTTTAGCTTTGGTGTTTTGAGACAGGGTCTCACTGTGCAGTTCAGGGTGGCTTTGAACTCAATGTGTAGCCCAGATTGCCCTCAAACTTGTGACAATCCTCCTGCCTCAGCCTCCTGAGGGCTGGATTTACAGGCTTGTGCCACCAAGCCTGGCTTGCCCTTTTTATTTTTTATTTTGAAATAGTCTTGCTAAGTTTACCAGACTGGCCTGGCCATGTGATTCTCTTGCCTCAGCCTTCTGAGTAGCTAGGATTACAGGCATGCATCACCATCCCCAGTCCCCATTTTAGCTCTTTTAACCAACTAAAACAAAAGATTTCTCCCTTCTCCTTGTATGTTTAAGTTGGAGCTCTGATTCTAATCCTGATCCCGTTGGAGGGTGTGGCTATTTCCCTGACTCTCTTATACTAGCTTCTCCTACAAGCTGCTTCCGGAGATCTAGGCAGCTACTTCCAGCTTCTGCTGCTCACGTATCGCTGCATTTCATCTATCTGCATTTTACTTAGCATGCACATTTGAAATCACATAGATTTTCTTTCCAAAAGAATGGGAACAACAGTGGAAAGCCATAGCATTCTTTGTGTGAGATGCTGATGGGTGCTTTGGGACACACGTGATGTTTCACACTGTCAACTTCTGTCTGCTGTCTTATTTTAATGAGGCTGAAGGCCTGTGGCTGTGCAACATGTGTCTCAGTGCCGATGGCACTGGACATGGCCAGTCTCATGTCAGCCAAGGTCCAACACAGGACAGACTCCTTCTCAAGGCTGTCCGGCCATGAGGAGTAGGGATCTGGGTAAGATAGGCAAAGAATAGTAAAGTCTTCTTTTCATGTAGTGACTGAGTTGTTTTCCTCCCTCCTTCCACTAGCTTCAACTTCAAGCATTCCTTTCTGGTTTCCAGTCTCTCTCAAGTCAAGTCAAGGGCATCTGATGGGCTACTGGTAGGCCTGAGGATACTCCAACTCCACACAGAGGCTAAGAGGGCCAGTGTTACCATAGGGAGAGCTGATGATGATAGCTACTCAGTGTTAGCTACTCAGTGTTAGCTATGTGAATCCACTATTGGCTAGAAATGGAATTTGTTCCAATGTCATATAAGGGACATTAGAGCCCAATATCAGAACATAAGCCCTTGATTCTGATTCAGCTGGAGTGGAGACCTTGGTCCCAGATTATCTTGTTGGATTTACAGATAGAAACAAACTTAATTTTCCCTACTGTAGTTGTATGCCACGGTACACTTCTGTGACCAAATGTGTGGAGTTGTTTCCCCATACACTAAACAAGCAATAAGTCCCACAGTTGGCATCAGCTGGCCATCTTCCTATTCAGTTCCATTCCAACACCATCTACTTGTAGTTAGCATCACCTCCTACAGGTTGAGGGCTCAGTCCCCAAGACTTCCCCTGATTCACTCAGTAGAAGCAAATCCCTGGCTATGGCTTGTGCCTCTCTGACGGATCAGCCACAAATTGGGGTTCCCACAACCTCCTCTTCAGGTTCAATTAATTTGCTAGAGTGACTCATGGAACTCAGGAAACTCTGTATTAGGTTTACTAGTTTGTGGGCCAGGGATTTAGCTCAGTGGTTCCAGCACCTGCTGCGCAAGCGCAAGGTCCCGAGTTCAATCCCTGGTACCAAAAAAAACCCAACAAGTTTACTGGTTTGTTATCAGGTGTATGACAAAGGATGCGTATGGGCACCAGGTGAAGAGATGCAGAGGGCAAGGCATGTTGGAGGTAATGGAGAGCTCCCATGCCTCCCTGGTTGCACCACCCTCTAGAGGTGGCTATCTGGAAGCTCTTTGGACCCACCTGTCCTTTGGGGGGGGTATGGAAACTGTTTCATGGGCATGATTGATCACATCATTGGCTATTGGTGATCAACTCAACCTTTTAGTCCTTTTTTCCTCTCCCCGACCTAAAGGTTAAGAGTAAGGCTGGAATTCCCTAACCTCTAATCCTGCCTCGGTCTTTCCAGTGACCAGCCCCATCCTAAAGCTGCCTAGTGCCCCTAATCCCAGCAACCATGTCATTAGCTTACAAAAAACACTTTGGTGAATCCAAAGATTTTCAGAATTTTGTGTTAGGAAACCAGACAAAAGCAAAAAAAAAAAAATTTGTATTTCACAATATCACGTTGCACATAAAATTAAATTGGGATCTACTGAATTGCAGCCTTTGCACAGTTCATGTTATGGCCTTAGGGGTGTGGTGATACAGGGGATGATGTGACCACCCTTTGACCTTTGAGTCACATAGTGACTCAGGTATATGGATTGCCCAGTCATCTGCTCAGCTCACTTAGCAGACACAGGTCTGTGGAAGGGTTGGAACGGCTCTGTGGCCATCTGCCAATATAAGAACCATTGAGCTGGAACTTCATGTGCATGGCTCAGGTCCTGTGTTGTGGTGAGCCAGCCTTAAGCTTGTTCCTCTGCTGTATGCCTCGGGCCCATCCAAGCAGATGCAGTCAGTACCCCAGTATAGTCCTTCCTTGCTGTGGTCTTGTCACTGTGTAGAACAAAGTGGGGTCTGATGTAAAACAGTTTTTCACTATCACCCCTACTTGGCTTCTCTGCCCAGGACACTTTGGAGAGGAGTGTAAAACGGAAATCAAAACTTTTCTTTAAAAAAATGAGCAGCCAGGCCAGGGATTTATCTCAGTGGTTCCAGCGCCTGCCTTGCAAGCTCAAGGTCCTGAATTTGATCCCCGGTACCCCCCCGCCCCCCAAAAAAGTGAGCAGCCAGACCAGGTATGGTGGAGCACGCCTGTTATCCCAGCACTTGGGAGGCTGAGGGAGGAGGATTGCTGTGAGTTCGAGGCCACCCTGAAGAATAAGTGAGTTCAAGGCAATCCTGGTAGCATGGACTACATAGTGAGACCCTGTCTCAACTCCCCCTTTCCCAAAAATACCAGCCAGGAATGATGGCACAGGACATTTCTGTTTTCTCCAGTTGTACGTCGTGTTCCATATTTCCAAGACTCATTGTCCCATCCACCATCAGTTGAGAGGAGGCCCTGCTGAGGGCCCTGATGACAGGGTGGACAGGGCTGGGTCGTGAGCAGATGGGTCAGCATGAAACGGTTGAAACAAAGCTCCAGAACAGAAGTGCTACACATCTGTTTGGGTTTTTTGTATGTTTGTTTGTTTGTTTGAGACAGGGTCTCACTATGTAGTTCAGGCTAACCTTGAACTCCCTATGTAGCCCAGGCTGTCCTCAAACTCACAGCAATCCCCCTGTCTCAGCCTCTTGAGTGCTGGGATTACAGGCATGAGCCACCATGCCTGGCCCATGTCTGTTTTTTAAAATACAGATTCCTGGAACATTTTTTACAGAAAAAGCATCTTTATCTGGGTCTAGTTTCTTTGGCCACAGAACCCATCCTGGTTCTCTGGCTCCTGCTGCCATCCTGTTGTGCCACATTAAGCAGGCATGCCCACAACTACTAGGTGGGCCTAGGAATTCAGGGCCAGGGTTTCCTTTCCACCCTTTTGTTTTTCTGGAAAAAAAAAAGGGAGCCAAGATTCTTCCTAAAGAATCCTCATATGTGTAAGGAGAATTAGCAGTCAAGAAAGGCTGCCTGGTGCTCCTTGAAATATGTTTCTAAGACCAAGAGCTAAAAAGAAGCTGGAAGCAGCTGGTCCAGATTAAGTGGGAATAGGTGTTCTGGCTGCTTTATTAGTATTGTGCTTCTCAGCTTTCAGTGCTTCTGATAAGTAGAATCATACCAATTCATACTAATTTTTCACTCTCCCCCCAAATTCCCATGCGGTATGCCAGCTATGGTGTCTTTCCTCATCCCTGTGAGCCACTTCTCAGCCATAGCCCTGGAGGCAGCTCCCCCTGAGGAAGGACTTCTGTAGGAATGCTGTCTCCACCTGAGGTGGTTAGAAGTAACAATTCATCTTCTAAGCTAGGGTTTAATATAAAGCTGCCTGTTGAGGCTGGGAAGGGAAGAACTGTGTAACCCCCTGGCTGAGATGGCAGGCACTGCCTGACCCCTCACCCACCAAGACCTACCAATTCAGGGTGGCTTCACTTTTATCGCTGAGACACAAGTGATCAGGATAGGAAATCTCATGCTGAAAAAGCAAAACCCAAGGCAGTGCCCTGTGAACTGTTGGTGTCACTGGAGTTGTCTGTGATCTACACTGGCTGCTTCTAGGAAAAAAATCCCATCCACTTGTGGGCCCAGGGATAAAGGATGATTGTGTGCAACTTGTGCAGTGGACACTGATGGCTCCCAGTTCAGGGAAACTTGGCATAGTATGTGGCTTTCTTCACTGAGGTGTACCACTTGTCCCTTGTGGGCCTGAGCTCATGTGTCCAACTGCAGATGGTGCACCTACCACTCCCCTGCCATGGCGAGGCTGTGGGCGAGGTTGCTGCTGGTGTTGGGCTGTCCTGCTCCTGCCCCTCCTGGAGCCACTCTGTCCAGGGCAGGGTTTTCTTGCAGGGTGCATCACTGCAAAGGGGCTCTTCTCTCAGGTAGCCAGACTGCTTCAGTGGCAGCAGCTGGGCCTGGTCCTGAGTGTCTGTTGAGGCCACTCCACTGTGCACCCTGGTCCAGGCCTTCCAGCATAGGTGGCCAGCCATGCCATTCATTCATTCATTCATTTATTGGTACTGGGGATCAAACTCAGGACCTTGCACTTGCAAGGCAGGCGGCAGAACCACTGAGCTAAATCCCCAGGCTGGCAGCCACATCATTTTGAGATGGTCTCCTTAAGTTGTCCAGATTGGATTCAAACTTGTAATTCTCCTACCTCAGCCTTCCAGAGTACTGGAATTATAGGCATGTACCTCCACAACCAGCAAGTAGTGACATGTTTATAGCCTAGGGAGGGGTTGTGGGAGATAAGCACAGTTCTGGCTACAGAGACAGATGAAGAAAGGCAGGCTTTTCATCCTTAATGGGAGGTCTGGGTGGAAGATGGAGAGAGGTTCCCAGGGCTTCTGACCAGGAGGCCATGCTGGCCCATCTGCTTGTTGAATTTATTGCACAGAAGGCACTCACATCAGTTCTGAGGGCTCATAGTAAATGGTATGTGTCCTCTCTTGTGTTTTAGGTGGGACATGACCTGCGTGGTTTAGTCCCAGTAGAGAGTGCTAATGCATTCGGAGTGTCTGAATACTCTCTTTTTTTCTGGGGCCTTTCCTGTTAACTTTTCAGCTGGCACATCCATACCGCGCCATGGTGCTGAGGGCCATGGAGACAGTCCTGACCAGTCACATCCACAAGCTGGACAAGGACACAGCCAGCACCATTATCCTTTTGGCCTCCAGTGAGATGACCATGACAAAGGTAGTGTTTCTGGCTTGCAGGCTTGGCTCTGGTGGGAGGGAAATTTATTTTCTTTGGCCTCTTCCTTAGAGCATCGAGAATGGGCTGACTGGCTAGGGCAGCAGAGGCCCTTTGGTCCTGTGCCCAGCCTTCTGGGGCAGCAGACAGCCACCTGTAATTTTCAGAGGCAGACTGAAGCGGAGCACCAAGTGCCTGAACTGGTGTCCATCAGCCTGGCTCTTGGGATGCCCAAGTCCTCTCCCCCAGCATGCCCTGTGCCCCATGCCCCTCATGAGCTATGTTCTCCTGCAAGTGTGACTGCCCTTCTGGAGGAGGGCTGTGGCATGGTCCTTCTCACCTGCACTCACTGGGGAGCCTGAAATGGGGTGGCTTGTCCTTGGCTGGCTGAGGGCAGAGTTCTTTGTGCTTCTGGAAAGAATTTGGGCAGTCTTCCTCATGTCTCTTTGGGGCTTAGGAGCCGGGCTGTGACTGGCAGCAGGCTGCGAGCAGTGTCCTGGTGGCTGTGGGGAAGCGGTTCACCAATCAGGTGATGGAGGAGGTACTCAGCAGGTTCCAGCCTGGACACCTGCCACACTGCTCTGTGCTGCAAACTCTCTCCAGCCTCTCGTTGTCCAACGGTAGGTGCCAGTGTATCCTGGGTCCTTCTGTGTCCCTGCGCAGGTCTTACGGCCTCTGAGGGCCCTCTGGGATCCTGAGCCTCAGCAATTCTGCCACCTACTCAGGCCAACAGGTGCTCCAAACTGCATTTGGACTCTGTGGGCCTTCCCTGTGTGGGGGTTGGAGGGTCAGGCCAGTCCTGCAGCCCCTGTGATGGCCTCTCTCTTGCAGCATTCGGCATAGTTCCCTTCCTGCCATCTATCCTGAGCACCATGCTGCCCATGTTGGGTATGGCCAAGCAAGACTCGATGAGGATGATGTTCTGCTGTGGTAAGATGGCTGGATGCGGCTGCTTACCTTCTTTACTTTCTCTCTCATGAGTGCCTCTTTGGGTATAAGAAGTACCTGCTTTGGTGAGTGCAAGTGGCCTAGTAGGTGCAGGAAGGCAGGCAGGTCGTCAGAGGCAGTATCCCCTTCAGCTGAGCCACTGCCGAGGTGAGGGGTCTACATTTGGCAGATGTGGCCTCTGCCCTTTTGTTGCCTCTATCTGTTGCTGGGGGCCCCCAACTTTGCTGGTCCCAGAGGCCTGGGAGTGGGAAGAAACTTCCTCAAAGCAGTATTTATATTTCTCAGCTGGTAGTGACTACTCACTGGCAGGCTGTACTCACTATCCTCCCACTTCAAAGAGCTGTGCCTCTGTGGCCTGTGTTTGTCCCCTCTGTCTCTGGCAGGGGACAATGGGCATGCTGTAGTGTGACCTCGTGGTTTCCGCTGTGGCTGGTGTCTGGTGGTGAGTGAAAAGGCTGGGTGGAGGGCCTTTCAGTGGGAGAGGAGCAGAGGGCAACTCAGCAGGCCTTGGGTTCTCTCTGTTGCCAGCTTCCCGTGATTGGTGGTTCTGAATTTGGTGGGAGGGGGTGGGCGTACCCCAACAGGACTTTCACAGCCACGGATCTTAGCTTCCTTCATCACCAGCCCTCTAGGGCTGAGGTGTTTTAGAAGGTTCTTTGCCACTTCCCCTGGTGACAGAGTGAGGTGTATGACAGTGTGATGGGTTGTGATGTGGAAGGGTGACAGGGGTGAGGGGTAACCTGGCACTTTGGGTCACAGCCCACTTTGCTTCTGGTGGCTTTGGGTCTGGGGTCCTGCCTGCCATCATAGAGGTGGAGCCCTCAGAGGGGCTTTAGCTTCTGCAGCCCCCTTCTCACAGTCCTGGCACTCCTCTCTTTCCTTGCCTTCTTCCCTTATGCCTTCATCTGTGGATTCTCCCTCTTGCAGCCTCTTCCTGGTTGTGTTTTGAGGGCAGGCCTTAGGCTGAGGTGGTAAAAATTCCACTTGACCTAGTTCAGACTGAAAATATATTTGTGACAGGACCCTCACCGTGAGTGTGGACCTTGGGTAAATGCGGCTGGGAGAGTCACATTGCACGTGCTGAGCACTGGCTGCTGCCCCCTTGCTGCAGTCCTGGGAAATGTGGGAAATGTCCATCACTGGCCCTACCCTTAAAGTTGGGACTGGGACTGACACTGGCCTGCAGTCTGAACCTGCACCTTGACCCACATTTTTCTTTTCTTTTTTTTTTTTTTTTGGTACCGGGGATCGAACTTGGGTCCTTACGCTTTCACAGCAGGCAGCGAAACCACTGAGTTAAATCTCTGGCCCCACATTTTTTTTTTTTAAAGTACTGTATTATTATTATTTTTTTTGGTATCAGGGATTGAACTTGGGTCCTTGCACTTGCAAGGCAGGCAGCAGAACCACTGAGCTAAATCCCTGGCCCCCCACCCACATTTCTGAAGCAAGTGGGCTCAATCTTTAGGGACTCTTTTAGGGCACCTACCTACCAGGAAGCATTGTTCACACAAGTGGTGCACCCCCTGTTTGCTGTGGAGGACACAGTGGTCCTACAGCCAGAATAGCTTTAGTCAGGCCAGTAGGGTCCATATGAACCCACATGAGGCCTGATGGGGAGTGGGGTATGGGCATAGCTGAGGGTGGAGGTGTTGTGCAGAGGACAAGGTTGTGGCCAGGTATGAGAGAAGCTGAGAGCCCAGATAGCCAGGTATAATGGCCCGACTGTGTTCCCCCATCTAAGGGAAGTCTGATAAGAAAGGCGACAGCAGAATAGACAGTTCAGGGAAGAGAAAATGGCTAAGAGAGAGGACCCATAAATAGCATCCCTAGATATGCATAAAGGAAGAGCATGTCACTACACAGAAGCGACCTTCAGACGATGGAACTGAGGTTTTGGGAGCTGAAAACATGATAAGTGAAATGGAAAACATCACAGAAAGATCAGAAAACAAAGTTGAGAGAATCCCTGGAAAACAGAGCCAAAATGTAGTGGAAAGAGAAAGAGAGAAAAAAGGATTAGCAGCTGAGACCAGGGAGTCAGGATCCCAGAAATGGGCACCAAAAAGGTGGATGGAATAGGGAGCATGAAATGGTCCCAAGCATGCCTACATCTGAAGATAATCCAAACAAAATGGCCACTGAATGCTGGCCTCAGGCAGCAAGCATGGAGACCATATGGCTTTGACACAAGTTCACTCAGAACTCTGATGCTCTTTTGGGAGCCTGTGCCCTGGGTCACAGCCTGCCCAGATAACATCTGACTGTGAAGGTAGGATTAAGCATTTTTAGAGTACTAAGGCCCAGATATGTGTCTCCATCCATTCCAGGATTACTGGAGGATGTGCTATATTAAGAGGTGAATTGAACTAAGAATGGGGATGCAGACGGCTACAGACCCACACAGTGGAAGGAACCAAGCAGACACTTGTGCCAGAGGATCCCTGACTCCAAGGAAAGCAGTTATGTGAGGAAGAGTGTTAGTGGTCTTGAGTGGCCATCTTGAGCATGTGGCTACTGCTGGGCCAGACCAGCAAAAGTGGTTGAGAGGGCAGAGGTACGGAAGGAGGATAGTGGCCATGACTGAATTGTAACCCACCCAGTAACTGCTTTCCAAGAAAGGAAAATTGGGGCTGGGATGGTGTGTGAGAACTGCTTTTGGACTTATGAGTGTGTGAAACTGATTAAAAGTCAAAAATTCACAACCAGGTATGGTGAACACACACTATAATCCCAACATTTTGAGAGGCTGAAGCAGGAGGATTGTAAATTCAAGCCCAGCCTGTGTGACTTAGTGAGACCCGCCCCCCTCAAAATTAAAAATGTGCTGGGCGTGTATCTCAGTGAGGCTCAATCCCCAATACTATGGCTATGTGTGTTGAAGTCACTTTTTGCCCAACACAGTGGTCCCTTGTAAGTTGACTCTTGGTTCCAGAACATGGAAATGCTCAGATTCCTCCCTTACTGGCTCCCTTTGGTACTTGGGATTGAACTCAGAGCCTTTGCACTAAGCTCCACCCTTTATTTTTTTAATTAAAAAATTTTTTTTTTGGTACTGGGGATCGAACTCAGGTCCTTCTGCTTGCGAGGCAGGCAGCAAAACCACTGAGCTAAATCCCCTTTATTTTTTATTTTCAGATAGGGTTTCACTAAGTCACTAAGTTGCTCAGGCTAGGCTCAAACTTGCCATCCTTCCACCTGAGCCTCTCAGAGTGCTGGCATTACAAGCATCTTTTCCCCTCCCCTCCCCTCCCCGCTTCTTTTCCCTTCTCTTTCTGTGTGTGTGTGTGTGTGTGTGTGTGTGTGTGTGTGTGTGTGTGTGTGTGTTACTGGGGATTGAAGGATTGAATCTAGGGCCTCAAGCATTCTCAGCAAGAACTCTGCTACAAGCTTTAACACCAGGCCTTTTTATTTTATCTTGAGACAGGGAGTTGTTAAGTTGCCCAGGCTGGCCTTGAACTTGTGATCCTCTTGGCTCAACCTCCTGAGTGACTAGGATTAGATATGAGGGTTATCTGACTGCAGTATGTGTCACCCAAGATTGCCAAGATTGATTCAGCCAATTTGGCGAGCTGGGCAGGTATCCCTTTCCTCCCTCACTGTTCCATGTACATCTGTCCCAAAATTGTGTGCTCAGTCCAAGAGGACAACTTTCCCTGATGGAGGAGGACTGTTCTTTGTTCTTTGGTCAGGGGTATACTAGTAGCTTCAGTGTCCTGCCAGAACCTGCAAATAAGCTCTCAAAGTCCATTTAGCTGCGATTGCAGATGCGTGCCATCATGGCTGGCTGTATTGTCTTCACTCTTGACCCAGAACCTGGCCCTGCTGACCACTTGCAGATCTGTACCTAAGCTAGATCTGTGTCCTGGGCTGCACCCCCACAGCCTGTCAGAGCCCAAGTGGTCACATAGAGGACCAAGAGGTCACCAACCAGGCCTCTGCCTGTGCCTAGCAGTGTCCGCCACCATCAGCCCCCAGACCACAGCTGAGTAGCACATGCATCACTGTGCCATCAGGGGAGGCCTGTCATGGCAGATCAGGCAGAGAGCATTCTTGAGAGGTTGGTACCAGTTATTTGCTAGGGCTACCATAAGAAATTTTCCCAAAATTGAGTGGCTTGAAGCTGTAGACATTTATGTCCAAGGTCAGGATGGTGGTGGGTTGGTTCTTTCTTGGGCGATCAAGTTCTTTGCCTCTTTCCACTTTTGGTGGTGGCTGTTGATCCTTGGTTCTCTCTACTTTGGCTCATGTTCTTCTCTACGTCTGTCATGTGCAATCTCTTCTTCTTATGTCTGTGTTTGTTCTTTTTTCAGACATTGTCCTGTCAGATTTAAGGCCAGCCTTCTCTACCATTATCTCATCTTCACAGTTATATCTGCAACCATTCTATTTCTGCATGAAGTCACATTCTGGGGTTCCAGGAAGGACATGAGTTTGGGGGGCCCCTGCTCCGTCTAGTCCTGGGTCATTGCTCATCTAGGGTACTGGGGTGTGTCATGTACTGATTGTTTGGAGATTTCCATGGGCAGCAGTGGGGAGCTGGTGAGACCTGTGCCAACAGCTGCTCACTGCTGGCCATCACAGCCCTACAGCACTTCAGTGAGAGCACCCTAGAGTACCTGGCCAACCTGGACCAAGTCCCGGACCCCACAGTCAGGAGGGACACCTTTGCTGCTGACATCTTCAGTGCCTACGACATTCTTTTCCACCAATGGCTGCAGACCCGAGATGCCAAGGTTAGGCTACAGCTGAAAGGAACCAAAGGCTCTCCCATGTTTGCTTTGCTGTTTTACCTGCCTGCTCTGATGGTATGGTCCTGGGTGGGAAGGAAGATCTACCTATACCTGCTGCCAAGGTGCTCAGGATGTGGTGGAGGGCTTTACCTGCAGGTCCCCACACCTGTGACTGGTGCCAGCTTGCTCTTGGGAGCATGTGGTCCTGGAGCACAGTCATTGTGAGGCCCTGTCTGACTCCCACTCCCTCTCTGCTGTCTGCCTCCTTCCTGCCACCATCCAGCCTCTTGCTGTGGTTACTCTGCAGCTGTTCTGACTTCCAGCTACCGGACTTGCTTCTCAGCCCTGTTAGGACCCAGAGGACACTGTGTTTCCTCTTGTGAATAGTTCTGTGAGCAGATGAACAGCCAAGCCTACTTCTCTGCAGCTCCGTCTTGCCGTGGTAGCTGCCCTGGGGCCCATGAGCCACCTACTGCCCAGTGAGAAGCTGGAAGAGCACCTCCACAAGCTGCTTCCAGGAGTCCTCGGCCTCTACAAGAAGCATGCAGAAACATTCCAAATATCCAAGGTGTCTGCAGGCAGGGAGGGTACATTCCATGGAGGGCCCTCAGACCATGGAGAGCCCTCAGAGTGCCTCACAGGGTTAGCCCTGAGATACGATTCGATGTTGGGTTGTAAAGGGTGGCATCTCCCCACCACTCTGCTTTGGACAGGAGCCTGGAAACCTACCACTCTTCCTGCTGCATCCATCTCTGACCCAGGAAGCCCCTTTCCTATTCCCTCCTCTGTGCC
The DNA here is from genome assembly GCF_053883595.1 of Heterocephalus glaber. Lineage (NCBI taxonomy): Eukaryota > Metazoa > Chordata > Mammalia > Rodentia > Bathyergidae > Heterocephalus > Heterocephalus glaber. Next base: position 12,306,245 of record NW_028258139.1, on the reverse strand, counting down.
CTCCTGGGCCTCTTCCTAGGCGACTGAAGCCTTCCTCTCCTTGCCCTGAGCAGAGCCTGGGGCAGATCCTCGAGGCAGCTGTGAGCCTGAGCAGTCGCACCCTGGAGGTTCAGCTTGATACCCTTCTGGCTGTTTTGCACTCTCAGGTAGGCTAGGGAGGGGTGCAGGGGGCTGGGCTCTAGGAGTGCAGTTAGCTGGTGAGGGTGCAGGAGTGGTTCTTGGGTGGGAAGCTATGCCTGAGAAGCATGTGGTAGGTTCTCATCCTGGTCCAGCCAAGCAGTGGCATGCACGTGACATAGAGCCTCTGGGAGGGAGGTAGCGGGTGTGGGCAGCCAACGGCACCAAGGGCTGGCCGGGCTGGCCTGGGAGGGCTCAGAGGGAGCTCAGCTTAGCTGCTGGGTGACACTGGTCAGGGAAGGCCTGAAACCATCCTGGGCTCCTAGAAACTAAACACAGAGAGCTGAGGGAAAGGCCCAAGGATGCTGTGAGCTGGAGCCAGCAGAGGGGCTGGACTGCAGAGAGGCAGCAGGGGCAGAGGTCTTGAAGACCCCACTGGGGAAGATCAGCACAGATTCAGTTTCATGCTCTTAACTCCCAGCCTGCTCCAGCATCAGTAGCTCTACCTGGCCAGCATGGACAACCCTGTCAAATCCAGTCTGGCAGACACATCCTTGGTCCCATGGGTGGGAAGGGGCAGATATTAAAAAATAAAACAAGTATTGTGAGCAAGTATGTGATAATGACTTAAAATGCTGTCTGTAATGGATAGATTCTTAGAAAAATTAAAAATATCAAAATTGCTAGAAGCAATATAAAACTCGAGTAAGCCAGTAAAGAAGCAGAAGTAGTACTCTAAGACCTTCCTTCCTAAAACAAGCCTAAGGGTCCAGGATTTAGTGCAGTGGCACCGCATCTGCCTTGCAAGCACAAGGTCCAAAGTTCGATCCCCAGTACCAAGGTGGTGGTGGTGGTGGAAAAAGCCTAATGCCCAAGTGGTTTTTAAGGCCAAATTCTATTAAACTTCTGAAGAACAGTTCCTGTCCTGTTCAAGTTGGTTTGAAAGTTTGTACCGGTCACCACAGAGCAAATCCTTGAAACAGCTGCTCTCTGCCACCTTGCAGTTACGGAAAGCTGGTTCTGGAGCAGGTCCTTGGACTGAAATTGGGCTGCCAGTCAGTCTGTGTCACCTGAAGGCCTCACTGGAAGCTTAGAGCAAAGCTGGGCCACCCACCTGCTTGCTTTCCCATGGTTCTGTAAGGATGGCCATTGTTCAGGATGGCATGCTACCTTGTGGCAACAGTCTTGCTCTGTTCTGTTGGCCATACAATGGGCTCCTGAGGAGTGCTTTAGTACCCTCTGCACAGATTCCCTGCTAGTGTCCTTTGCTATGATACCAAGGAGGTGAGTGGGGACCTGGGATGTCGTCATACCTGAGTTATTAAACAGTGGGCTGTAGGTGTTTAGGTGAAGGTGCTTTTTCTAGAGATGAGTGGTTTCCAGCCTGTGACCTGGGAGTGGATGCTCAGTGGAGTGGGAAACTTTTCTTTTTCCTTTCCTTTTCTTTTTTCTTTGAGATGGGGTTGCTATGTATGTAGTTCAGGCTGGCCTTGAATTCACTAGTTGGGACTGGCCTGGAACTTGTGACGATCCTCCTGCTTCAGCTTTGCAAGTGCTGAGATCATAGGCATGCACCACCACGAAACTGTCTCCTTTCTAACTAGGATATGTTCCCTGGGGACAGTTCTCCTATTGCTAATGAAGGAGCCCAGATCCTTTCTCTGCAGACTCGAGGGCCAGCTGTATGTCCTTTTGGTGCTGTCTCTCCCTCCCTTTCCCCAGCTAGTGGGGACATGGGTCCTACAACCACGGCTAGGTGTCCCTGACTGGATAAGGAAGGGCTGGAGAAAGACCTGCCTAGAATTCTGGGCATAGCTCCACAGCCCATCATCTTCCAGGCACGTGTGTCCTTCCAGCCCAGTGAGACCCCAGGATGGCAATGAGCACTGTCCCTGTAATTTCTGCTCTGTTCCCTGGAGCAGGTCTGTGTGCCTGTGGAGTCTTCAAGCCCCCTGGTGATGGGAAGCCGGAATGAGGTGCTGCGCTGCTTTACTGTGCTGGGTAAGTGCAGGTGGTATCCACACACATGGAGGCTTGGGACACACTTCGGCCATGCCTGCTGGCATGTAGAGAACGGTGGTGGCAGGGGTGCCTTTTTCTACCTCTGCCTAAGGCTCCAAAGGCCTCAGCCTGGACCCATCTATAGTCCAATCACCCAGTCTCCATGTGGATGCTGCTACCACCCTGCCTTGTCCTTCCCAGGCTTCTTCTGCCTCATGGTCTGTATTTTGTCCCTCACCTACACACAGCCTGCTCCTTTGTGCCCTGTCCTGTCCCCTTATCAGCATGTGGCTATCTGGGCCTGGCTATTGGTTCAGCATTACCTGACTCCAGCTAGAGGGCTATCATTTGTCATTGCACCAGGTCACCACGATTACCTGGTCTCCCAGCCCTGTCTCTGTACCCATGACTTCTCAGGGTCTGCCTGTCTGTTGAAGCAAGGCAGAAGTATGAGGCCTGTCAGCCACCACTCAGGGTCTACCTGGAATATGGAGGGAAGGGGACCAGAGACTGGCTGTGTGTGGTAGGTGGGACAGCAGGTCCAACAGGGACCCAGGCTGACCTTTACTATTGATGACACTGGTTTATAAAGGTGAAAAGCCTACCAAGGTCATTGCTGAAAGGTTCCCATTGGCAGTGCCTGGAGGTCCAGGCTGAGAGACTCAGCTGCACATGTGGGGGTCTGAGTGCTGCAGCTACAGACTGGCCCAGAGGCAGGAGGGACACTGAGGCCCCCTTTGAGCTCCCATGAGTTTGAGAAGCTGAAATGAAATGCAGATCCTCCTGGGCCAAGGATCCGAGTCTCCTATGCTCTGGGTGCTGCTGACCCAATTGGGCCATGTGCCCCAGCTCCTCACCTGAGATGTATACTCCTGGGAGGGCATCACGCAAAGCTGGCTGGTCAAGAAGTTCCAGCTTCTCACAGTACTCACAGTGAATCTGCTCTTTCTTGGTGCTGGGAATCTCTGAACATAGAATAACCAAGACTGACTGACAGACTCCAGGCTACCCCTGAGGAGCTGGAGGTGCAGGCACAAAGCAAGAGGGAACTGAGGTTGTTAGAAACAGGGCCGATGTATATGTTGTTCTGTAGCCCGCTGCTCACCTGATCGCCTGCTGGCCTTCCTGCTACCCAAGCTGGACACCAGCAACGAGCGGCTCCGTGTGGGTACCCTGCACATCTTGAGGCACATCATCAACTCAGCTGGTGAGTATCCTTCACACTTGCGGGTTGGCCACCCACACTGTGTTCAGTGTGTTCAGTGCCTGGTCCATCTTTTTAGGTGAAAAGTAACATCATCCTTTGAACTCTGTTTGGTTTTTAAAGGCAGGGTCTCACTGTGTAGTTTGACCTTGAACTCACTACATAGCCCAGCTTCTCAACCTTTGGAGTGGTAGGGTTACCACCACACTCAGCATTCTTTTTTTTCTTTCCTTTCAGAAATGGGGGTTTCTCCTCTGTGTTGCCCAGGCTCAAGTGATCCTCCTGCCTCAGTCTCCTAAGTAGGTGGGACTATAGGCACATTCCACTGCATACAGCTTTTTGGGGTTTTGTTTTTTGTGTGTGTGACAAGGTCTCACTATGTAGTTCAGGCTGTCCTTGAATTTATTATGCAGCCCTGGCTGGCCATAAACTCAGGTGATCCTCCTGCCTCAGCCTCCTGAGTGCTGGGATTACAAGCTTGCATCACCACACCTGGCCTGCACCAGCTTTTGCTTTGGGTTCTTTAAAAAAAAATTGCTACCTTTCTATTTTGCAGAAATTACACATTTTTATTGTTGGTGGGAGTGCAGACTGGTGCAATCACTGTGGAAATCAATATGGAGATAGCTCAAAAAACTAGGATTAGAGGTCCCATTTGACCCACCTATCCCTCTGCTGGGTATCTTCCCAAAAAATTTTTAAAAAATCATACCACAGCGATATATGCACATCCATGTTTATAGTGGCACAGTTTATAATAGCTGAAGCTTGGAAATAACCCAAGTGCCCATCGACTGGAAACTGGATAAAGAAGATGTGGTTTTTTTATAAAATGGAGTACTGCTCAGCCATAAAGAATGAGAAACTAGAGACATTTATAGCTAAATGGATGCATATTGAGGCCATACTCTCAAGTGAAATAAATAGGACACATATGTGTAAATACTGAATAGTTTCTCTGGTGTGAGAAACTAAAAGTGTAAATAAGGATCAAAATGTATAATTGATAATGTGAAATAGGAAGAAAAGGTCTAAAGGGGTAGGGGAAGTGGGAGGGGTAGGGGAAAGGAAAGAAGGGAAAGGAAAAAATATGAGAAAAGAAAAAAATGGAAACAAAGTCTGTAAAGAGGAAGGGGTGGAGGGGTTGAAGGGAGGGCAGGGGAATGGGGAAAAAATAAGAACCAAGATATATCATGTAAAGGTACAAGTTCCCAGTGATGAATGTAACTGTATTGTATACCTAAAATGTATCAATAAACTTAATGAAAAAAATTACGCATTTAAAAAAAAATTGCAAGAATAGAATCCATCTTCCTTCACCAGGTCTCATTCACTGACAGCTGGCTCCAGAAACTAGGTTTCCACAAGCCCTGGAATGACCACCTTGTGGTCTCCCAACTATTAGCATCCATCCCACCAGTGCCTCACAGAGCCTTACAGGTCACATGCTGTCTGGTGTAGTTCACTTCCCTCACTTGAGTTTGTCAAAGGTGTACCCTCACTTCATTTAGTTCTCTCAGATTCCATTTATGAAGAAGGGTCCCTTTTTTCTTTCTGAAGAATGGATGCCAGTTTTGTAGAGTGTCCCTGGAGTGTCTGTACCTGAAGGTGTCCTCATAATGGAACGAAAAGATTTAGTTTTCCTGCTTTTAAGGTTGATTTAATCGATCAGCAAAAAGTTTGAAAAAAGTATTCACAGTTTAACATGAGGGTTTGTATTTTGGGTGAATTTCACTCATGTTCTCCTGGAGGGGTCAGGAAACGACTGTGGGCCACACTAAGCTTACAGCCTGCAAGCTAAAGTGGTTATTACATTTTAAATAGGTTAGAAAAGTAAGCAAGGAAAATAGGTGACACAGCTGACACATGTCCTACAAAGCCAAAATTACCTATCTAGCTTGTTAAGGAACAAGTGTGTTGACCTATCCTACATGGGCAGCTGTCTTTCTTTTTTTTTCTTTTTGGTACCGGGGATCAAACTCGGGACCTTGCGCTTTCAAGGCAGGCGACGGAACCACTGAGCTAAATCCCCAGCCCCGGGCAGCTGTCTTTGTAGTGTGGACAAACAATTTCCATGGACCTGGAGCAGCCTGTGGAGTTATGAGAACATTATAGGAGCGACTTTCAATGAAATAGAGGCCAGGGAGACAGTGGGTGCCAGACCGCAGTCTAGATTGCGCCACCAAGCCAGGAATCTGGCGAAGGTGCTGTGGGACCGGGCTCCCTCGGCTAGGTACAGCTGTGCCTTCACCTGTGCCTGCCACAAAGAACCTGGGCCTGCTGCTCTGGGCCTATGAGACCAATTTGGTGCTTGAATGGTTGCCTAGGACTGCAGGGGGTGCTGGCTCTCCTGAGAAACAAATTTAGAAGCCTGATAGAAAGTAAAGCATCTTTGCCATATCTGCATTTTGTATCTACAGTGATACTATAAATCCCTAGTGATGCTGTAAATTCAGTGGCATTAGAATTTGAGATTGAGAAAGATGGAATAACTTGCCTGGGGTCTCAAATGGACAGTTGCCCAGAGACATCTGAAATGAAATTCTTGGTGGCTGATGTTTTTGTTAAATGTGCCTTTTTCCATTCAGAAATTCAACAGTGTTACATAACCAGGCTCACCTCTCCTATGGTATTTCTTAAATTGCACTTAAGCTTTTCAGAAGTCACTTCAATCACCTGTATTTTATTTTTTCCTTTAAGTTTTTTCTTTGTGCAGTTACATAAGAAAGTATATGTATACAAAAAATATACCAAATAACAGTTTATAACATGGTTTTTTTTTTCATTTTGTGGTACATCTTAGAGAAATTTTAATACCAGCGTATGTAGATCTATACCTTTTTAAAATTTTTATTTTGCAGTCGAGCTCATGTACAGAAAAATGTACAGGTTTTAGTTCAGTGAGTGATCATATAATGAGCCCATGGATTTACTATCCCAGTGAAAAACCAGGGAACACTGACAACACTCAGGCTAGTCTCGGGGTGACTTCTGGCAACAGAAGAATATTGCTGTAGGTTTTTTTGTTTGTTTTGTTTTTTGAGACAAGAGTCTTGCTATGTATGTAGTTCATACTGGCTTGGAACTCAGTATGTTGTCTAGGCTGGGCTTGAACTTGTGATCCTTCTGCCTCAGCATTCTCAAGAGTGCTGGAGTTACAGGTGTGTGCCACATGCCCAGATGAAATTTATTATTATATCGTGCACATGCGCATATATGATAGTGTTGGGAGGCCCAGGGCCTCAAACATACGAGGCAAGTACTCTACCTCTGAGCTATATCCCTAACCTTTTTAAAATTTTATTTTGAGACTGTGTTCAACTAAATTGCACAGGCTGGCCTAAGACTTGTGATCCCCTCACCTTAGCCCTCCAGAGTGCTTGGATTACAGACATGAGCCACCATGTCCAGCTCTCAGGCCCATTTTTTTAACTTATTGCCCTAAATTGCCAACCTTCTAGCTTTTCAGTTGTATAAAATAATGTTATTTGGGAGAAAATAATTTGTTCCCTAGAGAGCAGTAGGTTTCTGACCTGTTTGCCCACATGGAGGGCCAGATGAGGCCAGACCCCTGGAGTGTAGCCTGGACCTCAAGGTGGAGGTGGATGGGATGGCTGGTCTTGATCTTGGTGGGACTGAGCCATTTCATTTCTTACAGCTGCTCAAATGGAAGCAAAGAAGCCCCTTGTCCTCTCTTCTATGAAGCTTCCTCTTCTGGACACTAACAACAAGGTAAACTACATGGGTCTGCCTGGCCACATGAGCAGCCCCAGGAAGAGTGGCCAGACAGGACCAGAAGTACCCCACCCCACTAGGAGCTGGAACACACACATAGGAAAGAATTATGTGTAAAGTGTGTGCCTAGCACTTTCCTACATCATACTCCTGACATAGTTAACCAGGCATGACATTAGAGAGTCACCCCAGGACCATTTCACTGCTGTTGCCAACAGTGAGCTCACGGCTCCCCAGAATCTCCCTCAGGCTCAGTCATTTGCTGGACGGTCTGGAATAACTTAGGAAACTGTTATATTCTGGGGTCATTTATTACAGTGTAAAGGTTATGGTCAGCTCATGCGAGAGGCATAGGGGTAGAATCCAGGAATGGTCCAAACCCACAGCTTTCAGTTATGTTCATGGGCCAGGTTAGACAGTGCTAGTCCCTTCAGCACCAATATATGACCACATGCATGAGCACTGGTCACATGCATGAACCAGACTCACTCCTCAGCCTTGGGGTCCTGTGGCTTACTGGGGCCCTTTTGTGTGGACCTGCTTAGAAACCCAGATGGCTGCACGTAGTTAGCCTCTAGCCCTTCTTGAAGAGCTGATACCTTGTGGCCAAAAGTTCCTACCTAAATCATATTAGTGGACCATGTGGAGTGGCCCACATCATCAAATCAGTGAGCATCATTATCAGGTAGGACATCTAGACCTTAGAGATGGCCTCCTAGGAGCCAAGAGTAGAGGCTAGTACCTCTGGTCAAGGTAGATACTTTGCTGCACCCAGGTTGACCATGCACCACTGTTGGAAAAGCTCTGCTTGCTCAGAGGTAGTCGAGGTCAACTCTTTACTAGGAGCCACTCTAGCCTTTGTGCTGCCCCTGTGCCTAGTCACTTACTGTGAGTCCTCCTGGATTCCCCAGAAGCTTGACATGTCACTTTTGCTGCAGATTCTCCCTGAATAGCCCTCAAATCTTTCTCATGTTCAGGGATATTTCCCCCTGACATGCCCCCAACAAGGCCCTGGAACTCATAACCAGGGCCCAAGTGGTATGATGTTAGACCCACCCTGTTCCCACAGCCACACCAGACACACACATGTCTTGGGAATGACAAGCTGGGAGTGGTCTGAAGAGACCTCCTTAGAGCAATGATAGTTGACCTGAACATGAGTATTCTTCCAAGGAACATGGGTATTCTCAGGAAGGGAAGAAGGTTCCTGGGGGGCAGTGGCCAGCATGTGCACAGGGCTGAAGCTGGGGCAGAGTCTGTATGGCAGTAGAGGTTGAGGCTTAAAGTGCCAGCTGGGATGAAGAGAGATTGGTCATATAAGATCTGCCATGCCTTTGAGTCCTAGGGTTGTTACTGGGTGGGGCTGGACATACAGCTGAGAACTCGAGGAGCATTTAGTTGACAACTACAGACCCAGGGACGATTGCCTGAGAGTGAAACAGCCAGAGTGAGGGTGTACCTCAGAAAAAATATGGTTGTCACACAGGAAAAGCCACCCCTGAAGCACAACAGCCCAATAGCCCAAGGCCAGGCAGACACTGAGCAGAGGGTATAGACATATTTGACACTAGGAAGCTACTTGTCTGGGGTCCCTGAGACTGAAAGGCAAGGCAGTTTGGGGCAGGTTCTTCATCAGAGCTGCTTTCATGGACTTGGTGAAGCTTGATAGAAGTGGGTGGAGGAAGAAAACTAATGAGACAAGGCGACTTATGAGGGGCCCAGCAGGAGGGAGAGAGGTATGGGGGACAGGGGAAAAAGAAGCCTTCCTCTACAGTCTTGCATGTGCCCACAAGAGGGCCGGAGGCTCCTGGTAGGGAGATAAGAGTCTCAGACAGGGCTAGAAGTGCCCCACCTGATCTATGGGGCACTAAACACATAGGAAAGGACATGTGTTTAAAGTGTGTGCCAAGCACTGTCCCACATTGTACTCCTGACATAGTTTACCAGGAGCAGATGCAGATATAGATGTAGGTACATGTGCTAGTATAGGTACAGGTTCAGGTGCTGGTACAGATATGAGTGTAGATGACAGGTGTACATGCAAATTGAGGTGTATGGGTGCAGGCATAGGTGTGGGTGCAGATGCAGATCTACGTATATGGCTTCATGTGCAGGTCCAGGTATATAAATGCGGGCACAGGTACAGGTGTGATGCAGGTGCAGGTATAATTGTGGATGGGGGAAGGAGAGAAGTTCTTGTCTCCTGGTTGGACTGCCATGGAAGTCTGTCTGCAGACCCTTCCTAACCTCCTGTTGGTTCTGGATAGGTGAAACGGGCAGTAGTGCAAGTGATCAGTGCAATGGCCCACCACGGATACCTGGAGCAGCCTGGAGGCGAGGTGATGATTGAATACATTGTGGGGCAATGTGCACTCCCTCCGGAGCAGGAGGTAAGGGGCCTGCATGTCCATGTCCAGTTGTCCCAGCATCTTGCATTTCAAGATGTTATCTCTGCATCCCTGTCAACATCAGCTGGCTTTGTGGTGATGAGTGTTCTTCCATCCTCACTGCACACTTCACTGCAGCTTCAAAGCCATGCATGTGATTCCTTTAACTCGCATTTTTTTTCCCATCATGTTTGGCTTTTACAGTTCCTTTGGTTTTTTTTGTTTTTGGTACCAGGGATTGAACTCAGGACCTTGCGCTTTCAAGGCAGGTGCTGGAACCACTGAGCTAAATCCCCAGCCCTTTGTTTTTTCCATGTAAATTTTAGGAGCATCTTTTTTTTTTCTGTAAAAATAAACCTGTTAGAATTTTTAATGAGGTTGTTTTTATTTTTTTATGTATTTATTTTTGCGGTACTGGGGATCAAACTCAGGACCTTACACTTGCGAGGCAGGCTGCAGAACCACTGAGTTAAATCCCCGGCCCTTAAGGAGGTTATTTTTAACCTGTAGATCATTCAGAGAGAATTTAGTTTACTAAACTTACATCTCTACATTTACTTAGGTTTTCATTGATTTCTTTCATTAATATATATATGTATATATATATTTTTTGGTACTGGGGATTGAACTCGGGTCCTTGCGCTTGTGCAGCAGGCAGTGAAACGACTGAGCTAAATCCCCGACCCTCTTTCATTAATATTTTATAATTGGCAGGATGTAGGGTCTATATGTTCTGGTATATTGTTAGGTTTATATCTATTATTTGATTTTTATTTCTTTATGGCTCTGGGGATTGAACCTAGGGTCTCATGCATGCTAAGCAAGCACTCATCACTGAGCTATACCTCCACTACTATTTGATTTTCAGTGCCATTGTAACAGTGTAGCTTTCTTTTTCATTTTAGTTTCTAATAGTTTATAGGAATACAGTTGATTTTTACATATTGACCTTATATCCTGTGGCCTTGCTTTTTTTTTTTTTGAACTGGGGATTGAACTGAGGGCCTTGTGCAAGGCAAATGCTCTACCACTGAGCTACATCCCCAGCAGTGTTTTAAATTTCCCAAGCTGACCTTGAATTTGTGATCCTCCGGCCTCAGGCCCTAAAATAGCTGGAATTATAGGTGTGCCTGTACCTGTCTGGCGCTTTTTTTTTTTTTTTAATAGATTCTTTGGAGTTTCCTACATAACTTGTTTTTTTTTTTTTTGGAGACAGGGTCTGGCTATGTAGTTCAGGCTGGACTTGAACTCACTGTGTAACCCAGGTTGGCCTCAAATTCATGGCAATCTTCCTGCCTCAGCCTTCCGAATGCTGGGACTACAGGCATGTGCCACCATGCCCAGTCTAGAGTTTTCTACATAAAGCATCATATTTCTTCAAATAAGCAACCTTCCCCTTTTTGGTTCTCTTATGAATGCCTTTTATTTCTCATTACATTGGTTAGGACTTTCAGTATGGTGTTTAATGGAAGTGATAAAGCCAGATGTACTGGTACACACCTATAATCCCAGCTACTCAGGAGCCTAAGACAGGAAGGTTGCAGTTTGAAGGCCAGCCTGGACAATTTAGTAAATTCTGTCTCAAGACAAAATTCAAAAGGGGCTGAGGATATAACTCAGCACTTCCTGGGTTCAATCCCCAGAACCCAGGGTAGGGAGGTAAGGGAAGTGGTTGAAAGCTGACACTCTTGCTTTTTTCCCATTCTAAGAAGAACATGTCTGTTAGTATTAAGAATGTTGTTAATAATAGGTTTCATATCCCTTTATCAGGTTGAAGAAATTCCTAATTTTCTGAGACTTTTTTTTGTGTACGTGAAATATCTGAGGTGCTGTTTGATGGGTCGGAGGTGCCCAGATTCATTGCTTCAGATCCTGGCCAACTGGACCTGCATAGAAGGGAATAAATACTATGCCTTTTAATTTAGGCATACTCTGACTCTGCCCTGTCTATGCTAATGGGCTTATGGGACCTATGGACCCAAGATGAGTGTTGATGGTCAAATGATACATGCTCCTTCTCATATGATGGTGGTGAATGGCCCTGTGTTCCCTTTGATTAATTATGGTTGTTTCCTTTTGAAAAAATCAGAATTTTATATGTGAATTGGAATTTTTTTTCCCAGTACTGGGGATCGAACTCAGGGCCTTGCACTTGCAAGGCAGGGGAAGCACCACTGAGCTAAATCCCTGGCCCCTGAAATATTTTTTATAAGGAAGCTCTGCATATTGATTGAAAACACAGAATTATCACATGGCCAGGATCAGAGATGCCTGTTTTGGTTTTTTTTTTTGGTACCGGATATCAAACTCGGGTCCTTGTACTTGTGCAGCAGGCGGTGAAACCACTGAGCTAAATCCCTGGCACAGAGGTACCTGTTTTGATGAACTGCAATAAGTACTTTTCTCTTTGTAGAAATGCCCAAGGAAGCCATTCTGATTGATATTGAGGAACAGGAATGCAACACTGTTAATATTTGTGAAATACACTTTTCAGAGGTCTCAGTATATGTTCTAATATTTTCCATAAACAGATACATTGATGTGTATAGCTATATTTTAAAATAAGACCGTGTTTAGGTAGGAGACCATACCTAAGGTAGGGAGCCTTCCTCTGTTGTTGGTTTTGATGCTCAAATTGTCCCATGTTTAGCCAGTGGAACCTCATTTTCTGTCCTTGTTCCGTGGCTCCTCATTCTTTGAGCCTTACCTCACTCTGGCCCATCTGGAAGTTTCCTGGCTTTCAGCTCTGTGGACACTTATTTAGGTAAGTTCTTTTTTAGCTTTTATTTCTAGGGAAGTTGTATCCTTTTTTTCTTTAAATATATCTTGCTCTCCATTTTTATGTCCCTCTTAGTCCAGAATAATTGTTTCTTTCTTTTTTTTTTTAAGAGTAGGAAAATTAAAAAAAAAAAAGAGAGAGAGTAGGAAAATTTATTGGAGAATAGGATGGGGAATAAGAATAGCTCCTGGGAGACAGGAGTTGTCCCGAATGGGTTGCTCCAAAATAATTGTTATCTGAATGTTAGCCCTTCAGTCTTTCAGCTTTTCTTCCATTCTCTTAAGATGTCTTTTTCACGGCTGTGGTGGTGCACACCTGGAATCCCAGCACTTGGGAAGCTGAGGCAGGAGCATTGCTGGGGCTTCAAGGGCAGCCTGCACTACAAAGCAAGACTTTGTCTCAAAAAAAAAAAAAAAAAAACACACAAAAAAGTCTTTTTCTTTGAAATCCTCTTCAGTGTTCTTCCAAGGTGGTAATTTCTTCCCCAGTGATATCTATTACATTATTAATTTTCTTTTTTACATTATTAATTTTCTGAATTAACTTTTGTATTTGTACTGTTACAATTTCTTACATAATATTTCCGGAACTTCTTGTTCATGGTTCATGTGTCAATAATTTCCATTTGTACATTTATTTTGTGGTACTGGTATTGATTTTTTTTTTCCTTTTTCTTTTGGTACTGGGGATCAAACTCAGGACCGTGCACTTGCGAGGCAAACACAGTGCCACTGAGCTAAATCCCCAGCCCTGTGGTACTGGTATTGAACAAAGGGGCTTCACACTAAGCTTTATGCCCCAGTACTTTTTTTTTTTGAGATAGTATCTCACTAAATTGCCCAGGTGGGGCTCAAACTTGGCATCTTCCCACCTTAACCTCTTAGAGTGCTGGGACTACAGGTTTGCACCAGTGTCACCTGCAATAATTTCCTTTTGAAAATGTTTTTATTTTTTAAAATTTATTTTCCTAGGGTTTTTTTTGGGTTTTTTTAAACCTTTATTACACTGTCGAGCCCTGGCAGGCTCAGAGGAGTCTGAGCATCCTGGGGTTGTTTTTTGAGACAGGGTCTCACTATGTAGTTCAGGCTGGCCTTGCATTCACTATATAGTCCAGGCTGCCCTCAAATTTGCAGTGATCCTCCTATCTTAGCCTCCCGAATGCTGGCCACCACACCTGGATGATAATTTCCCTTTTAAAGAATATTTTTAGGGGGCAACCCACTTTCTGGTCCCCCTTCTGTCTCTTAGAAACTATCTTTCTCTCAATAAATTTTCCTACTCTTAACCTCTGTTGTTCCTAGTATTAATTCTTCAGTTTTAGAGAACATGAACTCATGTTTCGGATATCTAGTAGGTTTGGGAGTTACATCTCTTCCCCCTATATCATTTTGACCTACTTTCTGCTCCCTTTTCTGTCTCTCTTAGATAGAAGCTATCTTTCTCTCAATAAATTTTCCTACTCTTTTTTTTTTTTTTTTTTTTTGGTACCAGGGATTGAACTCAGGACCTTACACTTGCAAGGCAGGCGGTGGAACCACTGAAATTTTCCTACTCTTAAAAAAAAAGAGGGGCCGGGGATTTAGCTCAGTGGTTCTGCCGCCTGCTTCGCAGCCATAAGGTCCCAAGTTTGGTCCCCGGGATCCCCACCCCACCCCCCAAAAAGAATATTTTTTAGGCCAAATACATGTCCTTGGACCATGAGTCCTAATATTTCCACTTCTGGTGGGTTTTGTCATGTTGTCAGTGTTCATTTTCAGAGAGTTTGCAGTATCCGGTTTGTTGACCAAATGTTTCTTTGATGATCTTTCCAAGCCTTTGTGTGGACAGGTTTTTTATGGCTGCTATAGATTTGCAATGTCATTGCTTGTCAAAGAATCTGGCCAGGTTGATTTTTGCTCTTAAATTTTTTGAAATATGTTTTTGGCTTAATGGTCAGGCTTCCAAAGCTATGCATGTTTGGTATAATATTCCATTTATATTTTTACAGCATCCTTTTAAAAAGTTTGTTCAGACTTGAGAATGGTGATGCATGCCTGCATCCCAGCACTCTGAGAAGCTGAGGCAGGAGGATCATGAGTTTGAGCTGAACCTGGACAACTTAGCAAGAACCCTGTCTCTAAAAAAAAAACAAACAAAATTTAAAACAGGCTGGGGATGCACTTCAGTGCAAAGGCTCTGGGTTCAGCTGGTAGTATAGAAAGGAAGGAAGGGAGGGAGGGAGAAAGGGGGTTGTTTAGGGCCCTAATATTACTGTTTTTCTATTTCATCTTTGGTCTAAGATAGGAGACTTTTATTAAAAATCTCCTTGGGCCGGGGATTTAGCTCAGTGGTTCCAGCACCTGCCTCAAAAGCCCAAGGTGCCCACTGGTAATCCCAGTACTTGGTAAGCTGAGGCAGGAGGATCACTGCTACTTTGAGGCCAGTCTTGGCTACGTGGTGAGTTCAAGGTCAGTCTACATAGTGAGACCCTGTCTCAAAAAAAAAAAGTCTCCTGCAATCATTACAGGTTTACCAATTTCTCTGTCATTCAGTGTTTGATTTTGGTGTTTCAAAGTCATAGTGGAAGGCTCACAAAACATTTAGAAAGCAGAAGTTATTTACTTGAAGGTTGAAGGGGGCTTTGGAGCACTGTTCTACCAAAGGACAGCAGTGTCTGAGGAAAAAAACTATTCTTCTGCCCAGGCTGCAAGGCTAAAGTCTATTGGTAGAAAACAGGAGCTTTCTCACTTGGTCATTGTCTCCATAAAGGCTGCTGCATTTCTCTCAGGACAGCAGAGCAAAGTCAAAGACAAAGTTTTTTGTTTTGTTCAGTTTTTTTGGTTTTTTTTCTTAATAGAGTCAATATCTTACAGGAAATGAAAACCTGTGATTTCCTCACAGGTTTCTTGTCCCTTGTAGCTAAGGCATGTGTCCTATTGGCCCACCCACCCTGCCCCACGGGAGGCAGGCAGACCTGCCAAGCTTCCTTCCCTTGCCTGCCTTGTCTTTGTGGTGCCATCCTGGCCATGGAACACTACTCATATGGATTCTTTCCTTTTGCTCCTTTGCCAGCCAGAGAAGCGAAACCTTGAGGGTGAGGCCCTGGCAGCAGAGGACAGCGTGCAGGCTGTCAGCATCAGCACACTGTACCTGGTCAGCACCACAGTAGACAGGATGAGCAATGTGAGTGTGTCCTTCATGCCAAAGCCGCTTGCCGGTTTTGGATTCTCACCCTGACCTGTGATTGAGTACTCCCCATCCTGGATGACCAGTGAACCCTGCAGTAGATGGTGCAGCCCCTCTAGGGCAGTAGCCTGGCAGCACTCAAAGGCCTCTTTGCTCACAACAGAACAAGCAAACAGACTGCCCAAACTTGAGCTCTTTGGGGACTGTTCTGCCCCTCTGCACTTGTGGCCGGCCCCTCCAGCAGTACTGGCTGCCCTGGAGGCTGCAGCTGCAGACCAGGGTTCTCTGCTCCCCCAGGTCCTCTGGCCCTACCTGCTGGAGTTCCTCATCCCTGTGCGCTTCACTGCAGCCTTGACCCCGCTCTGTAGGAGCCTTGTGCATTTGGCCCTGAAGAGGCAGGAGGCAGGGGCAGATACCTTGCTGGTCCAGTGCAACACCCACAGTACGCAAGTGTGACCCTCACTTGACCCTGATGCTCCCTTGTACCTGACCCAACCTGCATCTGACCCCGACATAGCTCTCTGCTTTGCACCTGACTCCTGCTCCTATTTCTACCCTAGCTGTGCCCCTACACTTGACCCAACCCTGCCCTTCTCCTGTACCACCCCATGACTATTTCCCCCATCTTTTATCCAGCAAACATCCCATCTCCCTATGCTGTGACCACAAGACTGCTGGTAAGCATTGCTCTTTCCAAGCACACAGGATACATCACTGCCCCTAAGTGGGAGATACTCATCAGGTGGCCGTGGCACCCTTCAAAGGGGTTGGGAAGGGTAGGCTTTCCCCCTGCCCCCAAGTCCCTACCTGGGAGTTGGGCTGTGGCCATGGCTGGCTTCCTGGTAGGGAGTTGGGGCTTATTCCCACCCCATCCAGGTGTGGGGAGCATGCACCTGTGTTGGGCACTTTAGTCCTCAGAGCTGTCCTGCCACATGTACACCAATAGGTCCAAGTGTCAACATGGACCTGTCATCTGCTTCCCTCAGGTTGTGTCTTCCAGTCCCTACTTGGGCAGTGGGCGAGGGGCAGCCTCGTTACGTCTCCTGAAGGTTCTGAAGCAGAACATTCACCCTTTGCTGACCCAGCAATGGGAGACAACCATGCCCCCGTTGCTGGAGTACCTGGATGGTGAGGATAGGGGGTTAATGGGAAACCATGAGCCACCCAGACCCCACATTTGCCAGGTGGCATCAAGGCTGGTTGATGTGGATCAGGGCTCTGTAATTTAGAGAAGTAGTCTTTGGTGTGGTCCAAGAAAAGGCCTGGACAGCATAAGGCTTAAGCAGTGCTCCCTGCAGATATTACTGGGCAAGCTGCTCCTGAACACTCTAGAGGATGGGGAGGTATAGGTGTGAGGCTCCCACTTGTGCATGTTGGGATGGCTTGCTCAATAGGACCCAGAACAATGGGGCCTCTGGTCATTGCAGAGCACACTGAAGAAACACTTCCGCTGAAGAAATGGGAGGAAAAGCTACTGATGGTGAGAGCTGGGAGAGGAGGCAGGAGCATGGCCTGCGTGGCACTGAAGCATCCTCTAGGGGGGTGTCAGGAGGGTGTGGGAGATGGTTGCTGGGGGCTACATGCTCCTAGGGTTGTATCACCTGCAACCTGGTGGTGTGGTTGGGGCAGGGGCTCAAGAACATGGAGAGTCTTAGGTGAGGATGCCACCTGGCCTCAGATTGCTGTGACAGGGTACCCACCCTCTAGCAGCAACACCAAACTGCGGGGCTTTGGGCCACTCCAGCATGGGACCCTTTCATCTACCCCTGCCTGGCCCAGAGTCATCTGTGCCCAAGCGTGTTGATGGCTGCCCACCCAGGGCTTGGTCTGCTGTCCACTGCTCAGCCCAGAGGTCACCTGCAGACTGGCCATCCTGAGGTCATCATGAGGTGGCATGCCCAGGCTTCAACCTCTCACTGGTGCCTCATCTGCAGTTCCTGCGAGAAACTCTGGCTGTTGTTTCTGACAACACATGGATTTGCCAGCTGAGCCTGGAGATGTGCAAGCAGCTGCCATGTTACAACGGGATGCCCCAAGAGAAGGTGCAGAGGAAGGGCCAAGGGCGGGGGTGTGTGGCATGGTCCTCAGGCTCCAGGCTCCTATGTCTTGCTGTCTGGACCTCTCTCTTGTGACACTGGTAGCTTTGGTGGAGCCAGGAAAAGTAGAGCTGTGAGCCTTCTCATAGTATATGGCAGCTGGGACTTGGGGGAGCCTGCAGCCTGCTTCTTGCTCCTCAGACATGGGCCAGGGTACACCCCTTCATCTTCACAGGGGCCCTACCCATGAGGTTGGTGGCATGGTGGTCCAGCAGCAGTGCTATGACAATACAGATGTCCCTACAGTCAGGAGTCATGCTTGATGTGTTCTGTCTCTGTTCCAGAACTTCCTGTATAAATGCATAGGAACTACCCTGGGTGCTGCTGCAAGTAAGGGAGTGGTGAGGAAGCATCTGCAAGAGCTTCTGGAAACAGCTAGATACCAGGAGGAAGTGGAACATGAGGTGGGACAGCCTTGAACACCAAGGGCTGGCTGACAGTGGGCACCCTGTATCCTCTCAGCCAGCCAGCCAGCATATGTGTGTGCATATTGTATACACCTAGGAATGTATGCACATGTGCAAAGTATGCTGTCTGTACTCACACTTGTACATGTGGGCAGCGTAAGTGCCCCCATACCCAGCATGTTCTAGGGAGGAGCCTCCTTATCCCAGTGTGAGCACTCCTGTGTGCTTCCTCAGGGCCTGGCCTGTTGCTTTGGGATCTGTGCCATCTCCCACCTAGAAGACACCCTGGCCCAGCTGGAGGACTTTGTAAAGTCTGATGTGCTCAAGAAATCCAGTGGCATCTTTAGCATTTTTAAGGTACAGAGGTCACTACCCAGGATAGAGGTCAGGGCCTGACAGCTTCCCTACATTTCAAGGTCCTGGGGCACTGGTCCTGATCCTCTGAAGACAGCTCTGTCTTTTCACAAGTGATACTGGGGAGCACATGACTTTAGGCCTGGGTAGGCAGGAAGCATCCCCTTGTCCTTCCTGAGTCCTGAGTTCCCTCCTCAGGGTGTAGGCTCCCCTCCCAGCAGAGGGCAGAAGGGCCCCCTAGAAGCAAATGTAGTTGTCTGTATGCTTCCCTCTGCCAGTAGTAGTCTTGAGACAAGCTCTGGGAGACAGTGTGTGTGGCCAGACTGTCTGCACAGACCTCTGCTGTGCTCTTTTTTTTTTTTTTTTGGTACTGGGGATCAAACTCGGGACCTTGTGCTTGTAAGGCAGGCACCGGATCCACTGAGCTAAATCCCTGGCCACTGCTGTGCTCTTAAATCAGAGACAAGACCTAATGTAACAGAGGGTGGACATCCCTATAATTCCCACCCTAGCCATTGTCCCTCAGTTCTGTCTCTGGTGACTGCCCCAGCTGTAGAACCTTAGAGCTGGCTAGGTGTATAGGGCCTACCCACCTTTTTTTTGTTTGTCTGGGTTTGGTGTTCTTTTGGTTTTGTTTTTTGGTACCGGGGATTGAACTCAGGACCTTGTGCTTGCAAGGCAGGTGCGGTGCCACTAAGCTAAATCCCTGGCATCTGGTTTTTGTTTTTTGAGACAGGGTATCACTGTGTAGTTCAGGCTGGCCTTGAACTCACTGTGTAACCCAAGCCGGCCTTGAACTTAAGACAATCCTGCTGCCTCAGCCTCCTGAGTCCTGAGATCACATGCATGCATCATCACACCCAGTTTTACTCACCTTTCCTGTGCCTTCCAGTAGCCAGGCTGCCCCAGCTCCTCTGGCTGCCAGTTCCTCCTTCATGATCCCCTTCCTCAGACCTCTCCTTTCATTTGGTTCTGATTGCACACATGGAGGTCTGCTGTCCCTGAGTGGTGCTCTGAATTTTGCCTCTGGGTTTGCTGGTCAGCTTTGTCCCTCCTTCCAGGAGGACTGAGGAAGTTTAGGAACACATGGTGTGAGTCCAGGGCTTCCTGTGTGACAGCATAGGTATTCGAGTAACTGACAGCTGCTGATTGCTTTGCCTACCAGGACCGAAGTGAGCATGAGGTGGAAAAGGTGAAGAGTGCACTGATCCTGTGCTATGGGCATGTAGCAGCACAGGCCCCCCGTAGTCTGGTGCTGGCCAAGGTGGAGTCCAACATCCTCCCTAACATGTTCCATTGCTTCAACAACAAGGTGGGTGCCGTGGCTGTCTGTGGGGGCTGGTCCTGGTCATGCATGCCAGAATTGTATGTCTTAATTCATTTCACTTTTTGTTGTTCAGGTTCTGGGAATAAAAGTAGAGACCAAGGTACCGTGTGTAGGAATTGCATGTGGGTTGTGCTTTTCTGTCTTTCCACTGAGCTGGGCTGTGGGGACAGAGCCAGACTGGAACACACTGGGCTACCTGGCTAGTCCCTGGCAGACCATCTTAGAATATCACTCCAGGGCCTTCTCTTTTCCTTATCCCATTGGAGCAGCCTCTCTTCTTGGGCCTTGAATGGCCAAGCTCCTGCTGTAGGGAAGAGCAGGGCTTCTGCCACCTCTGAGCAGTTGGTCTTAGGCCCACACTCCAAGGAGCCAGTAGGCCTACCTGCCTTATGGCTGTAGCCCTCACAGACCAGGAACAGTCCCAAGGCTCCTCTGGCTCTTCTCCCTGATGCTTCTGGAGCTGCCTATCTCTAGGCCCCAGTGAGCTTCTAGGGGAGAGCAGAGCCTAGGACTAGTGGAGATGATGTATGAGGCTCCTTTGGCTTCACTAACATGTTTCTCTTCTGGCACTAACCTGACCAGACCCTCACAGGGACAGTTGGCCTCCTTTGAGGAGAGGAGCATAGCCTTCACTTTCACTTTCTGGGCCTGACTGGCAGGATGCCCCACCCCTCAATGACTTCTATGAGGCCCACAGGCAAGATGGTCTTCTCAGCCAGGCCCTCATCCTACCTTGGGGGCTGTGAACACACGCTCTGCTCTATATCTGTCTGCCCACAGCTGGGAATCCTCTTTGGTGAGGAGGGCTGGCTACGGGGCTCCTAGAGATACAGACTACATAGGGAGAGCAGCATGTATGCTGACCTGCACTGTTAGGCTCAGCCCTGGGCCTGGTAGTGACTGGCTCTTAGACTGTGTAACAGAGGCCTAGCAGCCTCTTGCAACAGGTGTTTCTCCAGGACCCAGCCCTGAAGCTGAGCCTCATCCAGAGCCTCTGCATGGTCAGCCAGACTGCCTGCAGCGGTGCACAGCCTGGCTCCTTCCACTTCTCAAAGAAAGCAGAGCTGGTGGCACAGATGATGGTGCGTGCTGGGCAGACACTGCTCCTGGGGCAGGTTCCTGGGGAAGCAGGTTGGTGGATCGTGGTGCTTCTGTAGAACAGTAGAGGCAGGACCTAAGGTGGTGAAAGAGACAGCCCTGGAGGGGTGAAACAGAGCCCTATGCCCTGAGAAAGCTTTCAGTTAGGAAAAGGGTCAGGCCCAGCAGGGAAAGAGGCTGGTGCCCTCTCTCAAGGGCTGAGCCTGTGGCCACCTCACCCAGGAGTTCATCAGGGCAGAGCCCACAGACTCCCTGACCACACCTCTTCGGAAGAAAGCCATGCTCACCTGCACTCACCTGATGTATCCTTCCCTGTCTCTGTGTATTGTGTGTGTGCGCATTTGCTGTGTGAATGCATCCAGAGGCCTGCAGCTGTACCATCTGGAGAGGTCCAGAGGTTTTGGGGGGGAGAGGAGGGCTAGAAAAGACCTGGTGCACAGTCATGGCTGGGGACCCTTAACTTGCTGCTCAGCTCTTTGGAGCCAGCACTTGAAGCGCAGGCACAGGCTGACGTGATCCATGGCTGCCTACACAGTGTCATGGCCCTGCTTCCTGAGCCTCAGAAGGAAGATGATGGCTGCCAGGAGGTAATGCATGTGTCCTTCACCAGGGATATATGTCTGGAGCCATGGGAAGGCCACGTAGGTGATGGGATCACCTGGGGGCTGGGTGGTCTGGCTCTCCTTCTAGCCCCTGTATCTGGGCACAATGCGTGCCCTTGAAGACTTGCTGACCCGCCTGCTGCAGTGGAACATGACCCCCCAGGGCCTGCAGGTCATAGTTGAGGTGTGTAGTGGGTATGCAGTCATGGGGATGGTAGGGGTGGAAGGGGATTGCAGGGATAGTTGTGTATACTCTGCAGTGGGGGCTGTCTTTGAGCAGGCAAGCAGCACTAACCCCTCCCAGACACAGAGGGGCAGCTAGGACCCAGAGAGGGCTACGCAGCCTGCCCCCTCCCTACCACATGGTACTGGAAGGAAGAATGTGTCCTGGACACAAGCTCCTCACCATCTGGGGCTGGTGAAATGGTGGGACACAGACCCTACTGGTGTGTCCTTTTCACTCCTTTCAGCACTTCAGTGGGCAAGGGGAGGATGGTTTCCCTCATCTAGGAGTGTATCCTCCACCCTGGCTAGTAGCCCCAGACAGAGGACAGGGCAGGGAAAACTGCAGTGGGCCCTGAGTTTGAAGCCACACCAGATGCCCACCTGGCCCTCTGGAGACAGAAGGGTGGCTGGAAGTGATGCTGAAACAGCCCTCAGGTGCACGGACTCTGTTCTCCTGGGCTGCTCCCAAACTGGCACCTGTGTGAAGCTCCCCTCTTCCTAGCACCTGAGCCCATGGATCAAGTCCCCACGGGGCCATGAGAGGGCCCGGGCACTGGGCTTGAGTGCCCTCCTGTTGCATTACTTCCTGGAGCACCTGCACATCAGCGTGAGTACTGGCTTCCCCAATGGTCCCCCGCAGCCCCTTCCTGGGCCTCTGGGCTCAGGAACCCTGCATGTGAGCCCTACAGGCTCTCTGGCCTTTCTCAGGCTGCTGCTCCA
Organism: Heterocephalus glaber; assembly: GCF_053883595.1. Taxonomy (NCBI): domain Eukaryota; kingdom Metazoa; phylum Chordata; class Mammalia; order Rodentia; family Bathyergidae; genus Heterocephalus; species Heterocephalus glaber. Next base: position 12,284,028 of record NW_028258139.1, on the reverse strand, counting down.
GCTCTGACATGGACTGAGGACCTGCCACAGCCAGCATCATCTTGAGAGAGATCAGTCAGTCATTGCTGGGCCTCACATGTGGCCCGCTTTTCACTGCTAACCTGCTTGATTTGATTGGCAGTGTTTATTTTTTATCAGCCCAGAAGTATCAGTCTGTTTGTGTTAATGAAAACTTTTTATCAGGCGCTGATACTGGATCTTTGTTTTTTTTCCTTGCAGTACTAGGTTTTGAACCCAAGGCCTTCACACTGAGCTATAGCCTCAGCCTGCTTTTTGTTTTGAGACAGGGTCCCACTAAGTTGCTGAGTTGCCCAGGCTGGGCTTGAACTTGTGGTCCTCCTGCCTCAGCCTCCAGAGTTCTGGGATTAGAGCCATGTACCACCATTCCTGGCTAGATACTGGATCTTTGCAAACATCTCTGTCACCTACCAGGACCATTCTGAGCTTTTTCTCTTGGTAGTTTTCTTTTTAATACACAAAAGCATTCATTCTTTATGTGGCCCAATCTGGAAGTTTCTTGATGGCTGTGCCTTCATTGTGTATTTCCGTGAGCTTTTCCCACTTGCCATCTTTCATGGCCTGTTTTTTCTAAGACGTTTGATTGGAGTTTATCTTGGTCTGAGTTGTGATGAATTTAACCTAAGAACAGGAGCCACCTATGCTGAGGTCCTGCACCCAGGACCCAGGAGTCTTTCCCTCCTGACCTGAAATGCTTCTTTCTCATCAGTGGTGGACTAGGAGGTGGAGTTTCAGAAACAGCAGTGTCTGGAGCCCGTGCGGTGCTGGGGGCTAAGAGAGGGAGCAAGGGAGGCAGGGACAGGTGTGTGTGGGCAGAGGGTAGCTGGTGTTGCAGGGCCCAGGGAGGAGAAAGAATCAGCACTGGGGGAGAGAGACTTGAGAGATGGATTGGGACCCCATCAGAACAAGGGACTGTCATGTACCTCCTCCCTTTGTGCTACCATTTTAGGGGCTCCCTCCTCATCCCCTGATTGTCCCTTTGCCTGCACATACCTGCTTCTCCCTGCTCCTATGTAGGTATGGTCAGCTCAGCTGAGCTAAACAGATCCCAAACTGAGGGGATGGGGAGACAACTCACCAGGGGCTGTACTAGCCACAGGGAGGGCCCAGGGCTATGGGCACAGTCCATAGGACCTTCCTCTGTGTCTTTGGGGTATGAGCTGTATTTACCTATCCCCTAGCACTCCTATAGCCTAGCTCCTTTCTGCTGTCTGCCCTAGGCTCTGGTGCCCTTCCATAACCTGGGCTTCCTCATTGGCCTCTTCGCCCCTCGCTGTGCAGACCTGTGGCCTGCCACCCGCCAGGAGGCTGTGGACTGCATCCACTCCCTGCTTTACCTGCAGCTGGGCTATGAAGGTGAGCCCTGCTCAGGGTGAGGGGTCAGGTGGGCAGAGGTACTAGGAGGGATTAGGCACAGAGTTTGGTTGCAGAATGACTAAGGAAGGCCTCAGTCTGACTTTTCCTGCTGCTCAGGCTTCTCCCGAGAACACCATGATGAAGTTGCCGAGAAACTCCTCACCCTCAGAGACAAGCTCATACACGCTGACCCTAACATCCTTTTCCACATCTGCAACAACATAGCCCAGGTATTGCCAGGAGATATGCTCAGGAAGGAGGGCTGTATCTCTTGGGGCTGAGAACAACTTCAGAGACAACAGGCATCTCCTCTGGGCTCTGCAGGTGCCACTGGGTCTGTAGGTACAGAGCAGGGGATGTGGGCTTCATTCAGAGCACTTGTCTGGAGCCATGTCCTGCCAACACAGCCTGTCTCTCCCATGCCTGCCCTCTATGGAACAACATAGTACGCACAAGAGAATAATGCTGCATGTGGCAAGGCTTTGGTAGCGGGTGAAGAGGTAGTGGGGGCTTAAGGTCCAGATGGCCCAGTGGCTGCGGCCACCTGCACCCCAGCCTGCTCACTCACTTAAGATGACTTCTAGAACAGAGTCAGGCTGTCCTGTGCTAGTGTTTGTGTTTGTACCGTGCCCACATAGGGGCCAGTAGTGGGCCCTTCCTTGGGTTCCAGCTGGCCAAGACATTTTATCTCACTGTGTTCTGGGAGTGGCTCTGTGGGTTGGGGTGCCCCTCTCACCACATGCCTGCCTAGTGGACCCTCAAAGGCCAGATGAAGTTCCTTTCCCCCTCTTTCACTGGACCTTTTGTGAGCCCCTCATTGGGCAGCCCTCCCAGACCTGGGTCTCTGGCAGAGGAAAGAGGGAAAGGAGGAGTCACCAGGGCTCTTTCTGGGAGAGCAGGAACCTACCGTGGTTGAGTAGGGTGCAGGAGGAGCCTCATGCCCTGGTATCTGCCACTGTGATGCTGTCATCCTCCCTGCCTAGTCTCCCTTGATAGGAGGAGAAGGAAAGAGGCTCTGTCCACTGCTGAGCTGGAGGGTAGCCAAGAGCCTTCTGTGCCCATGGCAGGATACTTCCTGACCCTCCTGGTCAGGAGCCCCTAGCCCTGCAGCTGCCTAGGGACCACCTTCCAACAGCCCAGGGTTGGAAGGTGAGGAGGAGGGAAGCCTGAGGTTTTCCACCTGAAGGATTGGTATTTGGGGCCAACCCCATGGCTGTTCTTCTGACACCACCCTTCTAGATTATTGCCAAGCGCCTCCCACCAGACCAGCTCATCAGCCTCTTGTTAACTATGTTTGAGAGCCTGGGAGACCCTGACAAGAACTGTTCTCGAGCAGCTGCTGTCATGATCAACTGCCTACTGAAGGAGCGAGGCACCATTCTAAAGGAGAAGGTAGGGGTTGTAGGTCAGCTAAACCCAGGATCGAGCCTAGGTACTGGGATTTCTTCCCTAAGACCCTCACAGCTTTGCCCCTTTTCACTGTGGATGTGTTATGGCCAAATCTTTTTCTTATATTTGAAGACAGGTTAGAATTTGATTACCTTTCTTTTTTCTTTTTTTTGGTACCGAGGATTGAGCTCAGGACCTTGAGCTTGTGAGGCAGATTCGGTGCCACTGAGCTAAATCCCTGGCTGAAGGCAGGTTAGAATTTGACAAAAACAACTGCTAACACATTTAAGAGGGAAAAGGGGGAAATCAAAAGGAAAATATAAGTTGGGTATGGTGATGTGTGCCTGGGCTGCTCGGTAGGGATGAGGTGGGAGGACTGCTTGAGGTTCTGGACCAGCCTGGGCAACACTAAGCTTATTGAGCTGGTGGAAGGCCCAACTGGCTGAGCTTCCTGATCCCACTTACTGACAAGGACACTGGTGCAGAAGATCTCTCATAGCTTCAGGAGGCCGTGCAAGTGTGGGGCTCCAAGGTCTGTATAGAAGGATACTGCTCTACCCCATTACAACCCTCTGCATCCCTTTTGCCTCTGTCTGAGAGGGTCCCAGCTCCATACTGTTCTCTCTCTGGAGCACATGTCCCTTTACTGAGGCCCTTTGGGTCTTTTGTGCTCCCATAGGCCTGGTGACTACAGAATGGGTACATGAGGGCCCTGGAAGGCAGAGCCTGGCCTCAGACTATTGCCGTGGAGGCAACTTGAGGCTCTGTGCTGAAGTGAGTACAGCAGCAAGGCATACTCAGACATAGCCAGCCCTGCCACCACTTCCCACAGCACCTGGAGCACAGCCTGGCTTGCAGATTTCTATAGATATCCTTAAGGTTTGTGGTCATCCACATTATTCCCCATAGTTGCCTACTGCTTGTTCCTTACTACTGTGGCAGTCATCCATTCACACCTCTGAGCACTTTTACAGTCAGTCAGCTTTCAGTTTGGTTGTCGGGAAAAGAACTTTAGTGTCCCTGGACCTGAGGGAATGCTGAGGACACACCTGGGAACCAGCAATGTCCTGGGCAGGGTCCAGTGGGTGAACATACTCCAGCAGCCAGTCTTGCCAGTGGCTGGGTTTCCTGCTCTTTTCTGGGGGGGGTGGGGGGGGACGCTCCATGTTAAGGTTTAATTTGCATTTCTCTGGTGACTTAGGAAGTTGAGCACTTTGGCATATTACCAGCTACTTGGATGCCCTCTCTTGTGAGGACACCAGTCTTGTTTGTTTTTCTTTTAAGATAGAGTCTCACTGTAAGGCCCATGCTGGGCTTGAACTCATGGTGATCCTCCTGCTCCAGGCTCCCAAGTTCTAGGATAACAGGCATACACCACTGCACCCAGCTGAAGACACCAGTCTTTTGTCCCCTTTTTCTTTGGTGTACTTGTGCTTTGATTTGTAGGAGTGCCTTATGTATTTAGGATACAGTTCCACAGAATGGTCCTCATGTCCAGGTGTGGCACCAGGTCAGGTGTTTAGACCCCTAATAGCTCTGTGTGGATGGAAGGGTAAGGGCTAGGCTAAAGCTGGCGCCAGTGAGCGTATGCAGTTGATCTTAGCACATGTATATCCCACATTTTGCTTACCCATCATCTGTTCTTGGTTTGCTTCCACAACTTGGCTGGAATAATGGCTTATGAATAATGTGACAGTGAACATGGGTGCACAGATATCTCTTCTAGTCCTTTCAGTTCTTTTGGGTGTATACCCAGAAGTGGGGTTGCTGGCTTGTGCAGGAGCTCTGTGTAATTTTTTGGGAGCCTCTATGCTGTCTTCCAAAGCAGCTGCCCTGTTTGTATTCTCATCAGCAGTGCTCAAGTATGCCAGGTTCTTTACATCCTCACCAACACTTGTCATTTTTGTGTGTTTTGCTTACTAGCTACCCTATGAGGTGTGTTTCATTGTAGTTTTAAGATCCATTTCTCTTGTGGTTAGTGATGTCAAGGGTCCTTTTTATTTATTTTTATTTTTTATTTTTTTCCATTTGTAAACTTGATTTGGAGACATGTCTGTCCAAGTTCTTTGACTGTTTTTTGTTCCATGGCATGTGGGATTTGGGAGTTGGGTTGTGAATTGAGCCCAGGTCCTTCCACTGAGCTACAACCGCCTGGCCTTTTTTTTGTTCTTCTTCTTTTTTTTTGGACACAGGATTTCACTATGTAGTTCAGGCTGACCTTGAACTCACCGTGTATCCCATGCTGGCCTCAAACTCACAGCAATCCTCCAGCCTCCGCCTCCCAAGTGCTGGGATTACAGGCATGCACCGCCACACCTGACAGTGCACAAGATCTTTGAGTTTGACAAAGTCCTGTGTGTCTCTTTTTGTTTTGTTGGCTGTGCATTTTGTGTCATGTCCAAGAAATCATTGCCAGATCCATTGTCAGGAAGCTTTTGCTCTATGTTTTCTTCTTTAAGTTTTATAGTTTTGGGTTCCCCCCTTTTTTATAAAGCCAGATCCCCCACATGTACCTGACATAGCCAGTCGTCATGTTCCAGCCAGGAACCATGGGATTGCTGTCCTCAGGTTTAAGACTCTGAATGGGTCTGTGCCACAGCACCCCAGATACATCTGTAACTTGGTGCACCTACAGCATGGGCCCACTGAAGTGATGCACACCTCCGTTTTATTCCTTGCCTTAGAAGACCCTGGCAGGGGGCCTCATAGAGGCAGGCTGGCATGCTGAACTTGAAGTATCTCTGACGTGAGGTTAGAAAATGTGGTTCCAGCAGGTGACATGTAGTGGACCTGAGCCCCCACCCAACACAAGATGTGCATGAATAGAGCGCATTGTAAAACAAAGTGCGAGGCAGGACTGAAGAACACAGCAGGCTGCCAGCGTCACTGTGTCAGTGTTGGGAGGAGGATCCACCATGGGCTTATGGGACCCCAGCTAAAGGAGACAGCTTGAGGCAGAGAGGAGCTGCCCTGTGAAAACTGTGTAGAAGGTTCTCAAAGTTAAGACATAGACCACCATATGACCTAGCCACACCACTCCTAGGTGCTACTCATAAGAAAACACATTCACATAGAAGTGGATAGCGACATTGTTGGAATGCCTATCAGTCTGTGAATAAATAAAATGTGGTCCATCTACACAATGGAATATTCTTTGGGTGTATAAAGAAATGAAGCACTGATAGGCTGCAGCATGGAAGAACCTTGAAATCAATATGCCATGTCAAAGAAGGCAGACATGAAAGGCCACATGTCATGTGATTCCATTTTTATGACATGTTTAGAACAGGCAGGTCCACAGAGACAGAAGGTAGTTTAGAAGTTTCTAAGGGAGGGGAACGGGAGTCACTGCTCCTGGGGGTAGGCTTTCTTCTGGGGTAGTAGAAATGTTTTGAAACTTGTAGTGTGAAGAAAAAAAAAAAAGAAAAGAAACTGGTAGTGTGTTGGTTGTACTCCTTGAATATGCTGGTACTGATAGGAGAAATATAACTCCCAGCCTGTTAGATGTCAAACTTCCTGAGTTCGTGGTCCCACAGCATCAAGGAATGAAATCTCAAACCAAAGGAAGAAGTTAGGAGAGTTTTATTGGAAATAGGAGAGAAAAATAGCTCCTGGATTTCAAGAAGGCTCCTGAATGGGTGTTGACCGAGGGCCTTTGTCAGGGTAATATACAGCAAAGTCACAACATGGGTAAAACATGGGTCAAACCACAAGTATAGCGTAAGATTACAAGTATAGCTTATCTAATATCAATCCAATAGGGAAACAAGTCACATAGCTAGGGTGCATGGAAAGAATGCAGATATTTTTGGGAAGGGATGGGTCCAGATTGTCTGGTCACCCACCCTGGTAAGCGATGTCTGTCTGGACTTACCGGACCAAGTGGTGCTAGTTACAGTATAATTCCAAGTTAAGGAGGCAGATAGGCTTGACCATTGTATCTTTATCTTGAGGCCTGGCCTTCTTCAGGTGCACCTCCAGCCACAATGCTGATGTTTGTTTTTGTGCTGACTTCCTTGAGAGCCTAGTCCCTCTGTGACTGTATATTAATCTCTATCTAACTTAGCTATAATAAAACCACTCAATGAGTGGACTGCATGGCACCTGCACTGCATCTCCATGAAGCTATTGTGAACAATGGCCCAGACCAAGCTGACAAGTGAGGGCCTTTGTGAGGCTTATGGGTCATGGCTGGAGCTGGGGACAGACCAAGCCCAGAAGGTGAGGGGTGTAGTCACTACCTGGCATGGTGGGCAGCTGAAATGCAGCCTCTCATCCCCTGACAGGATGGACCCTGCCCATCTGCCCAGGAAAGGGGTCTGTGCAAAGCTTGAGTATGAAAACTAATACTAGGATTCTAAGCCAAGAAGTCAGTTTGGAAATCATTCTGCCTGGGAGCCCTCTGTTCCTAACCATTGCTCTCAGTAGAAGTGCTTTGCAACAGACTCTGCATAGTCACTGCCCTGAAGGGCTGAGGAGCAAGCTCTGTGCTGAAAAATCTTTGCTGGAAGCCCAACACTTTCTTACTGTTTAAACTTTCTAAAGAGGTTGGTGTGTGGCTCAGTGGTGTAGCATTTGCCTAGCATGCACAACGCCCTGGATTCTATCCTCAGCACCACAAACAAACAGCCTTCCAGGAGCCAGCAATACAGAGAGAGCTGCTCCATAGGGCAGCCTGCAAACTCCACAGGCCTATGGCAGACCTTTTAGGATGCAGCTGGGCAGGGACAAGGGGCAAGCAGATGGGGCCAGGAAATAAAGGAAACAGGTGATTGAAGGGGAGGAGGGGCTGCTGATACAAATAAGCTGTGAGTTGGACATGTTAACTTTCTGCACTCGAGGTCTTCAGATGAGATAGGTCAGTTGTCAGTGTGCTTAACAATGCCTCTTAGCATGACAGTGATGAGTGAAGGAGCTGCCCTGTGCCTGTGCTGCTCTGTGATGGCACAGGGCCTCCTGCATCCCCAGCCTTGTCTCCCTACCCTTCATGCCTGGGGAGCGGGCATGGGGTTGACCTGGAAAGCTTCCCATTGGAGCTGGGTCTTTTTTATGTCTGCTGTTACTTTTTGAACTTTGTTGTTTGCTCTGCTAGACTCTTTTAGCCTTTCCAACTGCATATACCATCTAGTGGGTCCCTCGGCCACAGGTGGGAAGTGACTCCAGGCCTGGGTACAATATGCTGGCTGGCTGCTCTGGCACAAGCATGATCCCCTCCAGGACATCACTGCATTATTTTCCAGCTTCAGCAGTACAGGGTTGCCATAGGTAGGGGTGGAGTGGAGACTCATGGGCCAGTACCCTCAGTGGGCATGGGTACCTGTCAGGATGAGACCATTTTAGGAGCCAGGCTGACATGCTAGGGGCTATTCAGGGGCTATGGAGCCAGGCCATTGGACTTGGAACTTGGTGTGGGTCTGAGGGACCACAGGGCCAGAGTCCTTCCACACACTTGCCCATGTTCCCTCATGATCCCATTGCCTTTCTGTAGCAGCAGGACATCCGCAAACTCAGGCAAATGTTACCAGCTCTCACTCTTTCCCTCTCCCAAGCCTACTTCCATCCTCAGTGGTATTCTGGGGTCTGTCTGTCCTCCTCTGTCCTTTCTGGAAGGTTGGCAGCCCAGGTAGGTCCTTGCAGGCTGGGTCACAGGTATGCTGTATGGGTTGAAGCAGCTATAACCCTGTCTGCCCTGAGCTCATTTCCTGGTAACCCATACGCTACATAAACTCCTAGGCCCACAGAGATTAGAGGTTTCTCTGCATTTCTCAGTGGACATTTGTCTTTATTTTCTTCTTCTTCTTTTTTTTTTTTTTTGATGTTTGAGATCAAATCCAAGGTCTTGTGCTTGAGTGTGGTAACAGTAAGCCACACCCCAGCCCACTTGTCTCTTCCCATGTGGAATCTGGGTCCCTATTCTGATACCACACCACTAAGCTGCTCATTTCCAGGGAGTTGGTAGTGCCCAGCAGTCAGGAGTAGGGACTTCTTCCATATACCCAGGCTAAGGGGCTACCTTCTTTGTATCTTGTCTGGGTGGTCCCCCAGGGCCACCCTGGCCGCATGGCCTGACCACTGTGTCTTGTCCTTTTCCTTTCCGTGTTGTTCTGTCCTGTCCACAGGTACCTGAGATTGTGAATGTGTTACACTCCAAGCTGCAGGAAGTCCATGAGGAGCACATCCTGCCTGCCGCCCAGCAGAGCATGTACTGCCTGGCATCCCAGCACTGCACCACCGTGGTGTCCAGCCTCCTGGGCAGGCCCCTGCCCTTTGACAGGTAACCAGTATCTGTGACCAGCTAGGTAGAAGCCCCTGTCCAGATCCCAGGCTCAAAGGTCCTGCCTGCCTGGTATGGTACTTGCTTCCCCAGCCCTCCTGTGTCTGCTCCCTAGCCTTTCTGTGAGTCCCCATGGCCCTGGGCTACACAAGACAGTGACTGCACTCCCCTTCCCTGCTGGGCTAAGCTGTGTAACCCTCTGTGGGGGAGTGTGCCTGCTCTCAAGATACAGAGTGTCCCTCTCATTTTTGACCACACACGCTGAGGCTGTACATCAGGAGTTGAAGAAATTACCGTCCCATTCCCTGGGGACAGGCCTTTTGTCCTGACAGGCAACTTCCTCTTGCTCATGATCCCTTTTGCATTCAGGTGTGTTTGTCTGGTGCCTCCTTTTCATCCTGTAAACATCTACCCTTCTGTGTCTTAGTGTTTTGAACGTGTTACTTTTACACAGTAAGGAGCTGCAATTTGTTACTCATTGGGTTTAAGTCCACTGTTTTTGTTTGTTTGGTTCAGTGTGGGGTTTTGTTTTGTTTTTTTTCCTTTTGTCTCACCTCTTCTCTCTTGTCTGTTTTAGACTGACAGGGTCCTGTATCATTTTGCTTCTTCCGTTCAAGTTGGAAGGCCATATGCTGTTTCTTTGCTTCTAGTAGTTTCCCTGACAATGACTCAGGTGTTGTTTCCCAGGCAGCTTGGTGCAAACAGGCACAAGCCAGCCTGGTGCTGACTCACACAGCTGAGGCTGGCTATGAGTCCTGCTGTCTGCTGGGTGTCTCCCTTCCACCATTATGACTCTTTTATCCTGTCTTTAATCAATTAAATTCCCCACATATTTACCACTCGGTTTGCCCTTTTGCATTTGTTTCATCCTCTGTGAGGGTGTAAACATGGCCAGGGGTGCCCCGGGTGTGTTCTCTGCACCTGCAGACCTTGGTCACTGCCCAGATGGAGGCAGAGGTCTCCACCCCTAAGGCTGTGCCACTCCTTGTTGCAGCCCCCTTATAGGTCAGCACTCTCTGTCATTGCAGAATCCCTACAGGCCTCATTGCTCAGCCTGTGAGACATACTGTATAGTGGCTTCTTCTTTATTGCTATGTGGTATTTACTTGTCTGTTCCTAGGTGATGGACATTTGGGATGTTACCAGTCTGAGATTGTTAATGATAAAGATGCCTGAACATTTCTGCGTGTTTCTTTGAAGGACAGGGTACTCAGGCCACTCACATGTGTGCAGGAATGGACTGGTGGGGGTTGGGCTTGCCTGCACCTGTTAGTGGCAGTGCATAAGACTGGGCTTTCCTTTGGTAAGAGTTGGAAAGGGATTAAAAGACAGTTTCCTGATGTATGAGAAAGATGAGAAATTCAGATTTCAGTGTCCATAAGTAAGGGTCATACTAGAGGCCCGATACACACATTCACTTTGTTATCTATGGCTGCTTTTGAGATCCCAAGTTCTATAGCAGCAGACATGGGTGGCTATGGCAGAGGACTAAGCCATTTACCATTGGCCCTATTGGCAGTCTCTGACCCTGCCCTGGGTGTAGGTGGGCATGGCTCTTGTGTGTGGCTGAACAGTCATACACCACATCTCCACCAGCAAGGGTTTGTTTGAGCCATCCTCACAGGTCTACATTTCCCACAAGCTCTTTCCTTTTCATTCTTGCATCTCACTTTCCTTTATCTGAAGTATAACTTCCACATTTTCTTTAGTGATAGATTCTTCTGTTTATCTTGAGATGTCTTTGTTTGGTCATCCTTCCTGAATATCATTTCTGCAGAGTTTACAATTCTAGTTTGGAAAGTGTTTTCCGTGCTGAGTGTGAGAATACATCACTGTTCTCTGACTTCTCCAATTGCTTCTGAGAAGTGAGCACTAGTGTAGCTTGCGGTGTCGGTGTGAAGGATGCTGCTTCTCCTTGGTCCTGGTCTTATGGGGCGAGGGTGCTTTCTATTCTGCCAGACATCTGCTGGGCTTCTGAGTCTGTGGGTTAGTGTCTCTCATCAGTTCTGAAAAATCCTCAGCCTTTTTCATATATTTCTTCTGCTTTTGGAGCACCAGTCCTGCCCTCTGCAACCTCTTGTCATTCTGTCTTTCTGACCTTTACTTTGTTCTTTCTCTATGCTGGGTCCCAGTTAGTTTGTCCTGTTTATTTTTCAACTCATTGGGGGTTTTGTGGAGTTTTATTTGTTTGGTTGGTTTTGTTTGTTTTTTGAGATAGGGATCTCAGTATGTAGCCCAGGCTGGCTTTAAGCTCCTAGTCTAGTGATCCTCCTGCCTCACCCTCCTGAGTGCTGGGATTACAGATGTATGCCACCACTCTAAGCCCAACTCATTCTTTCTTTCTTCTGCTGTATCCAGGCAGACATCGGATATGTCCACTGAGTATGTCTTTTTTTTTTTAGAGATAAGGTCTTGCTAAATTGCCTAGGCTGGCCTCGAACTTGTGATCCTCCTGTCTCAACTTTCCAAGTAGCTGGAATTATGTGCCACTATTCCAGGATATGTATCTCATTTCTAAAAGGACCCTTTGGTTCTCTTTTAAATTTGCTACATTTGTCTTTAGTTTCTACTTTGCATTAGACATTTTGAAGTTTGTCTTACATTTCTGTGGACACCTAGGCTTAGCTGCCTCCCAGGTTGTCTGAGCAACAGTGTCAGCAGGCTGGGCCTCTTTATACCACCTGTGACATCTGAATGATCTCCCTTGTGCTGCGTGATTTCCTTGTGTTCCTGATCCTCTTTGACCATGGGCTGCTTCCTCCAGAGAGGCCTACTGTTTGCTTCTCTGTGTCCTTTATTGTAAGTTGTTCATAGACCCTTGGGGTCAGAGGAAGGGGTGAATTTAGATCTGAAGTCAGGATGCCATTTCTCATCAGCTTAGAGCTGAGTCTGGTGCTTCTGGGCATTAGTGAACTGGGGTGAGAGGGAACAGACCCTTGGCCCAAGTGCCAGCATTTCTGGTGCTGTGGCCTGCAGTGGCCCAAGTTGACCTTCCTGCCACCTGCTTCAGCCACACCTGTGCCTTGTGGCGTGCACTAGCCGTGGAGCCAAGCCTCACTGCCCAGGTCCTGGGGCTGCTCCTGGAGAAGGTGAGCGGGGACGTGCCATTCAAGGAGAGCCGGGCCTTCCTTCTGGGCAGTACTCCTGACCGAGTAGCCACACTTCTGCCCCTGGCGGTGAGTAGGGGTCCAGGAACCAGATACGCTGCCCCTGCCCCACAAGGGGTTCACCCTTCTCACCTGGTGCTGCATTGGGGCTCAAGAGCTGTGTGCTCAGGGCCTAGGCCCATAAAACCCAGCAGGTGTTGGCCTCCAAGAGAGCCCACTTCTCATTTCATCCTGCAGAAATACCCCCACCTGGCCACATTTAAAGCAGTAAAGCAGCTTTGAGAACTTCCTCCCCTCCCTTCTGAAGAACCAAGAACAGATACGGCCTGAAGGCCACACTGTCCCTTTGTCCCAGGCCAAGTTAGGCAGGATCATGTCTGCTCTGTGCCTCCCCTATATCTGGGAACCCAAGAATACCACTGCACATGGGGTGCTTGCTGAGGGGGTGGGGCTCATTTGAGTCCTGATGTCCAGAATGCAGATGCTGCTGCAGCCATCCTTGTGGGTCTCCTTTCCAGGCCACCTGTGCACTGTACGAGGTTATGTCTGCTGCAGAATCAGGGACTGCAGTGCTAGAGCTCTATCCCCAGCTGTTTGTGGCTCTCCTGCTGCGTGTGAGCTGCACTCTGGGTGTCCAGCTGCCCCGGAACCTGCAAGCCAAGGAGAGGAGAGGCGCCAGCACAACCCTCCATAGCAGGAGCCTTGAGCCCTGCAGGTAAAGGGGACCTCAGCCTGCCCTTTCCCATTGCTGATTTGTGAGCACAGGTGCCTATGTGCTATGTATGTTGGAGGCAGAGAGACATGAAAGGCCCAGGACTGTGTGCTCTCAGGGAGGCCCCGACCCTCCTGGTGCAGGGCTTTGTGATAACTATGGCATCCACACACTTTGTCCCGGGAGCAAAGGAACCCCGTCTGCAAGCATACCTGGTCTCTTTCTGCCTTATGGGCAGGTAGGGAGGAGTGATTGCAAGTTCATGCAGCAGTGCCAGCTGCAGGCACTGGCAGTTTGGGGCCTCTTGGATAGGGCCAGGGTGGGGGCCCTTCTCAAAGGTGGGGCTGTGGAAAGAGTCTTTTGGGTACAAGCTGAGGCCTGATATGGGGAGGAAAGTGTCCTGGCAGAATGGTTTTGGTATGTGTCCTCTGCCCAGTACAGGAGTCACTGAGATGCCCTGGGCCTTATGAGGGACTTCCTGTCCTCTCCATAGTGGGGGGCTTTAGGGTTCTGTGGTCTGTGTCAAGTGAGCCCTGAGACCTAGGTCAGGAAAACTGAAGCAAGTCAGGTGGAGCTGCATGCTGATGTTGGTAGGCTCAGAGGCTGGATCAGGCTGCCTCCGAGCTTCGGCAGTGTGGGTTCCTGTCCTGTCTGTGATTCTGGTCTCTGGGGCCATGCCTGGACCCTATTCTCTGGAGCAGGGTAGTCTGAGGGCCATGGCTTGAGCAGAAGAAACTGATCTTCTTCACCCCAACCCAGGCAGCCTGACCCTGCCACAGGAGCTCTGTGCCACCATGCCCCATGCTGCCCAAGCATCAAGCTGCCCTACACCTTGGCCAGGGACCCATGGGGGAACAACCTCAGCTCACCCCACCACCACTGCCACCTCCAAAGGTTGCTCAGCTCCAGCATAAACTCCAGCAGCGCTGGTGCCAGGGCTGGCTTGGCTCTCCCCAGACCTAGTGGAAAATGTGAATGGGACAGAGTAGCTGCTGGGATGACTAGCCCTGAGCCTAGGATACTCAAAGTGTACTCCATTTGCCTCTGAGCTTCTCCAGGAGCCCCTGGGCCCTGAGCAGGGACATTTACAGAGCCTGGCAGACAGAGGACATCAGCCAATGAGATAGACCCTTGCAAATCCCACATCCTTCAGTGTTATGAGGAGACAAAGGGAGTCCCTCATCTGAGCTGTTGACATGTTCCTGAGCTAAACTTGTACTTCCTGTTAGATCTCTTGCAGCCAGCTAAGAATCTCTAGCAGCCATTCTTTGCCTACAGTGCAGCCCCTGGTCTACAACTGCCTTTGAGCTGGAACCAGTTCTGCCCTTTCAGTCCTTCCTTGGTCTTTGTACGCTTATCTGGTCTCCATTCAGCAGCCTGAACATGCTGAGGGTGTCCTTTCACAGTGCACTCTGCACATCTGCCTAATGACCACAGCTACTTGTTAGAGCAGGCTGCCCCGTGTCCAGAGATGGAAGCCTCCTCAGCATCCAGAATCCTGGGCTCAAAGGCCAGGCCCTGTCCTGGAACTGAGGACAGCCTGAGAGGATGGAATCTGTGACTGCTCATCAAGGGCTACATAGGAGCTGGTCCAGCTGCTGGCTAACAGACCACCTAAGGATGCCTATGGGAAAGTGCTAGGCAGGGAGCAATCCCCAGCATCTGCTCTTGGGCTCTCCATAGCCCCAGCCTCTTACCCACCCCTCAGGCTGTGGCCCTCCAGGCCTGCCCAGAGCCCTTGCTCCAAGGGTTTGGGTTTACTGTTTTTTGTGAGAAGTCCTGTCTGACCTTTACTCAGATCCCACCACATAGTTCTGTCCCCCCCCCCCCCCCCCCGCCACCACCACCACCCTCCTCACTGATCTCATCCACTAAAGGCCCATTTGGCATGTGGCCCTACAAGGCCTGACCCCAGCCCTGCTCAGCTGAGCCCCTTGGCGCCCAACCCCTCACACTCAAGCATGCTGCAGCATACTGCATAATTTGGCCTCTCATTCAGGCTCAGCCCTTGCAGGAAGAGGCCACTGATGTGGAAAGGCCATCAGCCATAGCCATGGTTGTCATCTCAGCTCAGCACACTGCCCCATGGTTGTCCAGCTGTGGGTCAGGAGTCCCTGAGGTCAATAGAGTAAGTCTGTAACTTAACAAACATTCACAGGTGTACTATATAAGACTTACTTTGTCAGTTTATGGAACAAATCCACCTTAACAATTCTCCTGGAATGAAACTCATTCGTAAGTCAGAGACTCATTGTACCTCACGGGCACAGATGTACACAGGCCATCATGGGTCTAATGTGAGTGACCAGTGAGCAAGGGAGAGCCACTTCTCCTGGAGGATGTACTCTCCTGACTGGAGATGCAGGCTTTGGTGTGAGTTTGTGCCTTGGGATCAGCTGGTGCTGGACTTACCTGTCACCTAACCCACTGGGAAGGGCTCATCTGTGCAGGAGACAGAGGCTGAGTTCTAGCTGGGTACTGAAGAGGCTGCAGCCTCATAGCAGCTGCTGGCCCCTGAGCCTGGGGCTTCCTCCAAGAGACACTGGAGAGCCAGGTATTCTCCCATACAGCTAACTCTGGGGAGCCAGTAAGGTGTGGCAGCAGGGCATAGCCCCTTCATACCCAACCCCTGCTTCCCTGCTGGCTGCTGTGTCCTGCTCCTTCACTTGGAGGCCTTCTTTGTTCTACCTCTGTGAGTAGGGCAGAAACATAGCTGCCATCCCTTCCAGAGGGATCTGGGGTCTCCCAGAGTAGATGCAGCACCTCAGATATGACTGTCTGAGGCTTCTGAGGGGCAAGAGTGAACTGTGTGTGGGTCCAGACCTGGGATGAGGGTTGTCCACGTGGCCTTCTGGGATGTTGGCTGGGTCTGGGGAGAGCTTAGAGACCAGGTACACCCTCTGCTGGTCTCCTGGGGCCAAGATGTATCCCTGTACAACCAGAAAGGCTGGTGTGGCCAGGTGACTGTCTCTACCCACGTCTGATGCTGGTAGCAGTGGCTATGGCTGACCTGGTTAACCCACCTCCAGGCCAATGGATGGGTGTTTGGCTTGGGCCTTTTGTCAATCCTGATGGGTGCCCAAGAGCCTCCCTGTGCCCGTTTGTTGAAGGATGCCACTGGGAGGGACTGAGTTGGAAGCTCCTGAAACTCCAAAGCGGTGTATGGACGGGGTGCATATCTGACTGGCTTGCTGGCATCTTCTGGCCTTGGGAGGATATAAAGCAGAGTCTATGCCTATACTACAAAGTAGTACCCCTTGGCAGCTGAGCCCTCATGTGCCCACAGCTCTGCAGTGGATGCCCTGCAGGCCCTACTGCTCAGAGGCGGCAGTCAGGACGTGGTACAGTTCATGGAACAGGAAGGAGGCTGGGAATTGCTCAGGACCTCCACAGGTCATGAGGAGGGGGTTACCCAGCTGGCCAGGTAAGTGGTCTGGTCCAATTCAGGGCTTATCTGAGACTCCCCAAGGGAACATGGCAAGGGCACTCGGTTGGGAAAAGGACGCCTTGAGGCCTGGGTGGGAGTATACTTGCCCTGGGCTGTGTAGGGCAGGACATGGAAGTGCTCAAGTCTGTGGAACCTGGTCCCAGTGGAGCTCTGTGAGCATCTGGGGTGGCAGTTCCAGTCTTGGCATGCCTTGTGGTCTCATTCCCCAGTGCCATGGCCAAGTGTGCAGGCCCTCGGCTCCCTCTGGTGACGAAGGTACTTCTGTCTACACAGAGCAGCGTATATGAGATCCACAGGGTCACTTCCACAGCCTTCCTAGCTGAGGTAGGACTGTTGTGGGGTGGGATGTGAGCATAAGCTTGTTTGGTACTGTGCGGGAGATGCCCTTGTGCCCATGGCACCAGAACAGGCAGCCTCCCCCCACAGAGTCACAGGCCTCCCCAGCCTGAGCTAGAGCTTGCTTAGGCCAAGCTTGGAAACACCTTTGCTGGACCCAGATAGTACTGGCTCAAAGCCCTGCTGGACAGCATGTGGCAGGTCTTGGCCCTAGGCAGGAGTGGGCTGTAGCCAGGGCCCCAAAGGCTGTTGGTGGCAGTTGTCTTGGCCTTTATAACTTCCAGGGGAACGGGGGGGCGGGGGGGGTGTGTGAGAAAAAAAGAAGCAAGATATATGATGAATGTTATCACTATGTGGATCTAAAATGGACCAATAAATGTTTTGCTTAAAAAAAAAAATGGCTGGGAATGTAGCTCAGTGGCACCGCACTTGCCTGGCAAGTGCAAGGCTGAGTTCCATCCCTGGTTCTGCAAAAACAAAAAAACAAAAAACTGCAAGCTGAAGGCTTGCCCATAACCATGACAGGAGAAGGCCAGGGTGGCAATGGGCCAAGGTAGGGCATGTGGGTGCAGACCTGAGAGGGAGGGAGGGAGCAGATCCCCACCCTGTGCCAAGGCTTCCCATTCTATATGCCTGTCGGCTGCAACACTCTGGGACTTGCCTGGCCCCACTCAGTGGAGCAGGTGGTCACAGAGCCTCTGCCTCTAGCTGCTGAGCAGCAATGTGGTCAATGACCTGATGCTTCTGGAGTCCCTGCTGGATGAACTGCTGGCCCGGCAGAAGGACTGGAGCGCCAGTGTGAGGCGGCTGGTGCTCCGTGGGCTGGCTAACATTGCCTCCAGTTCACCTGACAAGGTGGGCCCTGGCAGTGTGCCCCAGACCCCTAATGGGAGGAGGCTGGAGTGTTTAGCTGGTTGTAACCAGGTGGGCATGGACAGGGTGATGGGAGGTGCATGCAGGTGGGAAAGGAGTGCAACTGTTGGGGGCTGGGGAGCCACACACAGACTTAAGTGCGGGAATCCCCAGGTGAGGACTTACGGCCCCCAGCTCCTAACAGCCATGATCAACGGGCTAGATGACAATGATGACCCACACAGGCTGGTGGCCCTGGAGGCTATGGTGGGCCTCACTCGGCTGCTGGACCTGATGGAGCCCTGGGACCTGCGCTCTGTGCTGCTGCACATGGCTATCCGCATCCGGCCCTTCTTTGACAGTGTAAGCTGAGGGTGGGGTCACTTCTTGGCCTGGGCCTACTCCTGCTGCTTCTCCTCAGCCTCAGCCCCCACTGCCATGAGTTATACTTCCAGTATTATCAGGCAGATCCTTCTAAAGCATAGATTCCAGGCCCTCTGTGCTGCATAGCCTGACTACCCCCTCACCCATACCCCCACCAGTGGGTCTTTCATTGCCAACCTCTTGTCCTAGTCCTTGTCCACCTCCACTCACCCCCATGGGCCATCTGTGGCTCAGGGTAAGCCCTGTGAGGTGACATGGCCACACCTCTGGCAGGAGAAGGTGGAGTTCCGGACAACATCCATTCGCCTCTTTGGGCACCTCAACAAGGCCTGCCAAGGGGACTGTGAGGACATCTTCCTGGAGCAGGTCGTAGGTGGGCTAGTGCCCCTCCTGCTACACCTGCAGGACCCTCAGGCCCCTGTGGCCAGTGTGAGTAGCCAGCAAGGAGGAAGGCTGTGGCAGCCTGGCAGCTCAGTGCCGTGTCCCCAGTATCATTTGGGCAGGGAGAGGTGGCCTAGAGGGCTTGGGGCCTCAGTGCCTTGTGTCCTACAGGCCTGCAGGTTTGCCCTGTGCATGTGTGTTCCCAATTTGGAGTGTGCAGAGTTGACCACCACCTTCCAGAAGCACCTCCAAGAGAGCCGAAGCCTGCACTTTGGGGAGTTCCTCAACTCCACCTGCAAGCTCCTGGTGAGGTGGTAGGTAGGGAGGGTCCCCCTACTGCCAGTACCAGCCTGGCTGACCACCATCATCACCTGGCTACTTCTCTGCAGATACATCACTTCCCTGACCTGCTGGGCCGCCTGGTGAGCACCAACCTGTTCTACTTCAAGAGCAGCTGGGAAGGTGTCCGTGCTGCAGCCCCCATGTTCACAGGTGAGTCGTACCTGCCTCCTCCCCCTTTACCCTGTTAGGCACACTGTATTCCTAACCCCACCCATTTCAGGGTTCCTGGTGCTGCATGCTGAGCCCGAGCAACGGCTGCAGGTAGACCTGGAACAGCTTCTTGTGGGTGAGCGCCCCCCTCCCACCTGTTCAGCTCCACTGGGGCCTCTCAGACCCTGTGGGCACCCGAGGGGACTAAGTGATTTTCCTGGATTTCAGGATTTTTTTTCCCTGTCACTGGTGACCTCATCGTCTCTAGTAATTCACGGAAACTTCTTAACTGTTCCAAAAGAGCTTTAAAAACACTAAAAAAGGAAAAACTATCTTTCCGTTGGCTGCCGAGCCCTCCCAGCAGAGGCCTGTCTGTCAGGAGGTAGTGGGCGGCCCTGTACAGAGTGTATGTACAACCCACCCCTCCTTCTGTCCCCAGCACTGCAGCTCCTGCTGCGGGACCCGACGCCAGGGGTGCGGGAGAAGGCTGCGGAAACACTGGGCCGCCTGGTGAAGTTCGCCTGAGGCCAACTAGGGCCCCTGCAAGCAATACACTCTGCCTACACCGGGCCAGCCTCCAAGGACCTTCACTGGCAGGTGGGGTGGGGACAGGTGCCACCTGGGATCCAACCTCTGCCTCTGAAAGGAAGGTGCTGGAGGCCAGATGGGGCAGGGACAAGTCAGCCTGCCCTATTTCCCAATAAAGCCATCTGCTCCCAAGTGGGTGCCAGGGTACAGTGATGCAGCCCCTCTGGATTCTGGCAGCTTGGCAGCGAGCTAATTCAAGAAGTGGGGCAGCAAGGAGCAAGGCCTCTATTGATGGTCCAGGCATATGCGTTCCACCCACCCTGCAGCAGCCTAGGTGAAAAGACGGATGGTGCCATCAGCCCCCGATGAGAAGATCCATGGCTGAGTGGGGTGGAAGGCCACATCCAGGACACCCAGGTCTCGGGTCACTGTGTGCCCCTTCAGCACTTTAACTGGCACCAGCAGTGGGTTCTGCAGCAGGTCACTGTGGGGGAGAGGGGTTCAGGGTAGTTGCACTAGTCGCACTCGGTCCCTACAGGGAGGGGGCCAAGTGGGGCCAACACTTACTTGTACACCATGCCATGGCAGACAATGACGGTGCCATCATCTGAGCCGGATGCAAAGAGCGGGTACCGGGGGTGGAAGGCTACAGCCCGCAGGGCCTTCTTGTGGTGCCTGGGGGAGGACTGCTTTTAGGGGGCGAGGCTGTGTCCAGGCAGGAGTGTGCCCAGGGGACCACCACCCCCGTCTTTACCTCAGCACTTTGTATGGCTTGGTAGAAAGGTCCAGGTCAAACCATACCAGCTTACTGTCATAGCTGCCGCAGATAATGTTGTCACCTAGGGCCAGAGCAGCAACAGGTGTCCTCACCACACTTGTAGGGTCACCACCCCTGGCCTTACCCAAAAGGTGTGTGCCCCCCAGGCTCACCTACAGGATGCACAGCCATGCTCGAGACCCACTTGCAGTTGGGCATCAGTTTCTTGGTGAGCTCCTGGCGCAGTAGGTGGTAGACACGGACACTGCGCTGGGAGGCCACCAGCAAGAAGGGCCGAGTGGGGTGGAAAGCCACACACTGTACCTGCCCATGGCTACGTCGGAAAGGACTCTGGCTGCGACGCCGGCTCAGCTGGTGGATTAGCACCTGAGTGTGGCCTGGAGTGGCCAACACCACAGCCAAGTAATCTCCACGCCCGTGCCAGGTCACCTGTGTCACTGGCTGTGGGAGAGCAGTATTGGCTGCTTGGTGGAGGTGGAGCCAGGCTGCGGCTCCCTCCTGCCTCTCCCCCCACACACCTTGCTGTGACAGATACGCAGCCGCAGGCCACCCTGGCGCTCTTCCTCTGATGCTTCCAGCCAGCGGGCAGGCTGCAAGGCAGGCTCCTCAGGTGGGGTGAAGGCACCCAGAAGCTGGTCTGTGCTGCCCACCAGCAGCCTGTCCCCCAGAGCGGGGTTCAATAGCAGCACTGTGTCATCCCTACAGAGCAAGGCCAGACATGGCCATTCAGCAGTCATGCCCTCTAGTATACCACCCTGACCTCCAGACTCCACACTCACAGGGCTGCAGCTATCAAACAGATGGTGGGGGTGGGGTTCCAGGCAACACTCCTCACCACACCCCCCACAGGCACTGTCTTCATGCATCGGGCAGTGGCCACCTCCCAGAGTCGCAGAGAGCCATCATCTGAGCCTAGATGCAGTAGAGAAGACCCTCAGCACCTGGCCTACCTACCCAGACCCCAGCTAAGAACTGCCCACCGCAGGCTCACCTGAAGCCAGCCACTGGCCCCCAGGGGAGACACTGAGGCAACGGACAAGGTCGCTGTGGCCCCTGTAGACCTGCAGAGGAGGAGTGGTGAGCAGATAGCCACCAGGGGCTCTGGGCTTGTCCCCAGGCCTCCACTCACCAGGGCTTGGCACGTGGGAAAAGGCTGTAGGTCTCTTGGCCGAGGAAGTTTGGGGATGAGGTCTTCAGGATCCACATTCACCTTGGGTAGGAGAGTACTCAGTCACCTTCAACCCGCCCCCGCGCCCCCCCCTCCCCCCGGTGTGACACCTGCACTGCCCCCACATACTCTCATCTTGCGCTGCCGAGGGCACAAGTACAAATCAAGGCAGCGCTCGAAGCGCTCTTGGATGAATCGGCTGTAGGCAGGCACAACTCGTAGGCTTGGGAATTTCTGTGGCAGGAAATTGAGCTTCCTTTCAGCTGGCTCCTGCTGCATCCATGCCAAGCGCTGGAGAGATGGGAGAGAGGGAGATGGGGTGAGCAGAGGGTACTCAGAGGTCGTGGCTGGGCTACGCCCCCCACCCAGATGCAAGCCCACCTCTTCCTTGCTGAACAAGTATTCAGGAGGGGGATTGTATGATTCAGCATGGCCAGGCAGGGCCAGCTTGGGTGCAGGTACATGCATCCTGTGGCGTCCCAACACAGCATTGGGGTCCTCCTGGGCCCACAAGTCGTAAAAGCTGGGGGTGGGGTCTCGGGGCCGGCGAGGCTGGATCCAGCCCATCTTGATGGCATGTACCATGCGAGACACCTACACAGACAGCCTGAGTCAGGAAAAGTGGCACAATGACCTCACCGCAGGGATAATGTGGCTCCCACCTTCTCCTTCTCCACCAGGGATGGGATGAAGCTGCGCTTGTCAGCTGGGCGGTTGGTCACTGGGTGGATCATGATGTCACCACTGAAGAAGTCCACAGCTGGCTGGGGAGGCAGGCACAGGTGTGTAAGCTGAGGCCCTGCTGGGACTTCCACACCCCTAGGGCCAGTGGCTGCTGCCTACCTCATATGGATTGAAGCCCGCATCCCCAAACTGGCCCCTTTGCAGCCGCTGCACCAGAGCCACTTGCTCATCAGTCAACCGAAGGTCACGCCCAGTCATCCTGTCTTGCACAGTGCGCCTGGGGGAGGGAGTCAGTCAGAGCTTCCCTCTAGCCTCTCAGACCCCTGGACCCCACCCTGAGGGCCAACTCACCAGAAGTCAGGATCATCCATCTTGTCCAAAAATTGGTCCAGCTCATCCCGGGTCCGCAAGGGCTTGTAGATGCGCCTGCCATCCAGGTCATAGCCCACGTGTGGGAAGTCGTCATACCACTCTAGGGGCACGTTGCCCACTGTGTTCCGGATATCCTATAGCCATGACCTCACATCAGCACCTGTCCCCACCATGCTCATCCCTCCAATAAGGTCACCCTGGGGCACAAAGGAGAGTGAAAAGACCAGCCTCAAGTACCCCGAGGTCAGTGACTCCTGACATGTGCCCCTTCCCTAGCCCTGGGGCCTGACGTGGCAAGGCAGCGGGTGCTGCTCCCCCCCCCCCCGGCCCTCTGAGGCGCCGGAGCTGCACCTTCACATTTTCCACTGAAGTGGTGCCAACCCTGGCCTCCCCCCTCACTGGATTCCTTGGCCAGGACTCTGGGCAGCCACAGACAGGAATGACCTCATCACCCGTGGGCTCCCTCCCCTGGCAGGGGCCTGAGGCAGAAGTGGGTAGCTACAAGACAGAGACAAGGGGAAGATCCCACTCCACCCATTCGAGCAAGGAGACAGAAGCCACTAGATTCTGCTTTGCAGGTGGCCAAAGACTCCCCTCCCAACCCTCACTGGTCTTACAACCTCCCCCTTGGGTAACCAGAGCAGCCACATTCCTGGACACATTCCTGGTTTCAGCCCCTGCCAGCCACCACCCTCACTCATTCCCAGCCTGGGGACTGCTGCAACAGTTAGGGGGGCTGGGTGCTGGAGGCCCCTCTGCAGCAGGATAGAACCTCTTGGACTGGCTCCTCCAGCAGGCCCACTCCAGGTACCCCACTCACCCCAAAAGAATGTCCTCCTCTCTAGGGGAGGGGGGTTTCCAGCACCTTCCAGCCTATACACCCAACCCCAAATTGGAGAGACTTTGGGGAGAGACTGGTTCTATCCATTGGCGTTGTGGCCATACAGCAGGCCTGAGGTGCACACAGCAGAATGGAGGCTGCCCTCCCAAGAGTGGGGAGCACGAATGAGCTGGGACAGGGAAGAGGGTTCTAGCCGTAGGCATAGCTTGTACCAGACCTGGAGAGGGCCAAGTGCAGGACAGTCGAGCTGTGCCACTCCCCACAAACCTCTTTCCTGCAGCTGCTGGGGGACTTGCAGCCCCTCCACGCTGCTCTGTGCCGCCCTAACGCACAGCGGGCACAGGACGCCGGAGAGTAACAGGAAGGCGTGGCCAGGGCAGAGAGCCTGCCTATGGGTCCTGCTTCACTTTCCTCTCTGCCGCGGGGAGGGGTAGGTCCGCTTCCCCAGAGTCCCCACGCCTGAGCACAGAGATGCTCCGGACCATCGGCGAGGCCCTGCGCTCCCTCGGCCCGCGGGCCGACAGAGGCGGGCGGGGGAGGGGCCGGCCGCTATAAAGGCGCGGCTCGCGGCCCCGCTCCAGCCCGGACGCACGTGTGAGCGCGGCGCCCGGCAGCCGCCACCGCTGGGCGCAGCCGATTCCGCGCCGCGCCCGGCCCGCGGCCCGCGGCCGCCGCAGGAGGCGGCATGAGCGGCTCACAGAGGAGCTGACGCCGGCCCCGGCCATCTCCTTCGTCATGCTGCGCTCGGCGCCGCCTGGCCGCTACCTGTACCCCGAAGTGAGCCCGCTGTCGGAGGATGAGGACCGAGGTAGCGAGAGCTCGGGCTCGGACGAAAAGCCCTGCCGCGTGCACGCCGCGCGCTGCGGCCTGCAGGGCGCGCGGCGGCGGGCCGGGGGCCGGCGAGCCGGGACCGGAGGGGGGTCCGGGGGTCGGCCAGGCCGCGAACCCCGGCAGCGGCACACAGCAAACGCTCGCGAGCGGGACCGAACCAACAGCGTGAACACTGCCTTCACGGCACTGCGCACGCTCATCCCAACGGAGCCCGCTGACCGCAAGCTCTCCAAGATTGAGACGCTGCGCCTGGCCTCTAGCTACATTTCGCACCTGGGCAACGTGCTGCTGGTGGGGGAGGCTTGCGGCGACGGTCAACCATGCCACGCGGGACCTGCCTTCTTCCACGCAGCCCGCGCAGGCAGCCCCCCGCCGCCGCCCCCATCACGCGATGGCGAGAACGCTCAACCCAAGCAGATCTGCACCTTCTGCCTCAGCAACCAGAGGAAGCTGGTGAGCTTGGGCCACGAGTGCCCAGAGAGGGCCAGGTGCTGGGCGGTTCTCCCTAGTAGGCCACGGTGGGAACACCTGCCACCCAAGCTGGGCCCTAGCAAAGAGAGACAAGTAGAAGCTGTCCATGGGGAGGGCAGTGTGGGGCCTTCTCTTGGGGCCTCTCCTAGGACACTGGCTCCCGTTGCAGTGGGTCACTAGGACCTGTAAATATGGGGCCAGGATGCAGGGGTGGCCAGAAAGGGCCGTGCAGGAGCAGGCAAGTGGAGGCACCACCCTAGCAGAGGCTGGGGGACTGCACCAGGTCTTCCTTCAGCTGCTCTGCTCAGCAAGTTGAGAAATCAGTGAGTTGAGCTCAAGACGCACGAAGTTGGCCATATGGGTTGCCAGGAGTAGCAGTGAGGCAGAGAGGGGCCCTGGGATCCACTGCCACCACCCCAAGGCTTTTTGGGCACCTGTTGCCCCTCCCCTGGACTGCCCAGGCACTACAGTAGGTGAAGCTGCAGGCAGGCTGATTTACAGCTTGGGCTGTGCTTGGTGGCACCGGAAAAGAAGGGTGAACAGGGAGAAAATACAACGGCTTTTCCCAATCCCCATTTCCTCTCCAGACAGCACACGGGAGCTCCTGGGGCCTGAACATCTGGGAAATTTAATTTTACAGTTTTGGCTGTGTAGCAGTTTACTCCCCTTCCCAAAATGCATGGGGGAGCCTGGAGCCTAAAAGGGGAGTGCCTCAATGCTGGCCACCTGGGACAGCACCCAATGTTAAGCCAGAGAGGCCAGAGCTGGCACTGAGTGACACCAGGTCACTGCCCAGGCCCTGACAATCCTCCTTCCTTCTGCAGAGCAAAGATCGCGACAGAAAGACGGCGATTCGAAGTTAGGAGGAGGGCCCAAGCAGCCAAGAGGCGGATGCCACTAGAGAAGGTGGATGCCACTGGGACCCATGCAGCACCCCACCTCGAACATGACCTGTGCACAGGCCCTCCGAGAGCATGCCCACCGGGCCAGACCCGCCACTGGCTGTGAGCAGGGCCAATGGACAGACAGGACGAACAGACGGGGAGAGGCTTGACTCTGAACAGCTGAGCACTCACCTAAAGCCCACCAGAACTTTCCATGCTAGCTCCCTAACTGGGCTGAGTTGGCATTTTGTTTTTGATATGATAATATAAAGTCTGGAAGTTTTGGATAATTAAAAATGGAACAGTATCTTCCAAATACGGGGGGAGACTGTGCTCTCCGAAAGTTCTGAACTTATCACACAACCCCCAGCCAGGCCTGGACTCCCAACTCAGGGTATGGGGTGCTTGGGGCACCCTAGGTCTCTGAAAAGGACCCCTCCTTTTGAGGCTAGAACAAGGCCAAAGGAGCAACGGCGGGCCTTGCACCCATCAAGAGTCTTCTGTCGGGGAACCGGGGTGAGGACTATAGGGACAGGTGAGGGGAGGCACTGCAGGGCAGGAAAAGAGGGGGCAGGCCCGCCACCATGGCAGAGGTCTGCAGGCAGTCAAGCGACCTCACTGCCTGCAGGCCTCAGGCCCAGTGTTGACAGGTGGTGCCACCCAGCAGAGTGGGCCTACAGGCCTGACTGGGTGCTAGCCACCAAGTGCCCCCACTGATGCCCAACTGGGCCCAAAAGAGCTGAGGGCCCTTGGATTGCCAGGGCCTCTATGAGCTGTACTCAGAGGAAGGACCCATCTTGCCTTGACCCAGCTGCACACTGAGAAAAGGTTCCTGGCAGTCTACCACTGTGTCCTCCCCCACAGACTCCATGGCCCCAGGGAGGTGGATTTAGGCCCCCACCAGGCGCCATGCACAGCTGGCCGACCGTTAAAATCTTGCAGGTGACAATTAGTTTAATGGCAGAGCTCTGTGGGCATAGCAGAGAAGAAAGGCCAGGCGGCTCCATGCAGAACCCCTCCACACAGGGAGGGGGGCTGAGG
Organism: Heterocephalus glaber; assembly: GCF_053883595.1. Classification (NCBI taxonomy): domain Eukaryota; kingdom Metazoa; phylum Chordata; class Mammalia; order Rodentia; family Bathyergidae; genus Heterocephalus; species Heterocephalus glaber. Next base: position 12,257,681 of record NW_028258139.1, on the reverse strand, counting down.
GCACCAGGTGTGGGTGGCTAAGCAGCCCCAGGCCTCTCCTTGGACCCCTGGCCCTCCTTGCCCTCAGAACAGGCAGTACTGCATCCTTGCCTGGGGGAGACCAGGTGCTGAGGTCCCCCACGGGCACCCTCACAGGGCAGGGCCAGAGCTGCCCCTCCTCTGCACGAATGGGCCCCAGGGAATTGTGGGGCAGGAAGTGGCGGTGTAATTTTGGAGGAAATTCTCAAAGCCAGGGCCATTGGAGGGGGGTGTGGGGGGCTGTGTCCAATCTGATAGAAATATAACAGGATAAAAAGTCACAGCGGCAGGTTTCATTCAGAGAGAAACCCAACCCCAAATTTCCTCCCCTTAATCCTGCAGGAGCCCACAGCTGGCCAGAGGGGGAGGAGTGGGCACAGTTACTGCAGAAATCCCTGCCCAGGGAAGCCAGGACTGGGGCGCAGGGTTGCAGCTGGGGGCTGAAGGAGGAGCCCCATGGGTCACCTGCCCCTTACCCACAGACCTCATTTCCAGGCCTGGGCCCAGGCAGAGGTGCAAACTCCCACACAAACCTGGGCACCCACCTCAGTGGTCAGAGCGGCCAGGCCGGTGTCAGAGATAACCCAGAGAGGAAGCTCTCAAAGAGAAGGACTTGGTGGCCAGCACCTGAGGGGCACTGCATGATCTGAAGCCCAGTTCAGGAGGGGAAAGCCAGCTGGAAAAGTGGAACAGAGCAGGAGGACAGGACAAGGAAGCTCAGAAGCGGGCGCGTGGGACTGGGCAAGACTGAGCAAGAGGCTGGGGTGTCCAATGGGGCCAGGTGAAAGGGGAAGGGGCTAGACATGAAGGCCTCAGGGCTAGAAGGACCCCCAAGGATCTGGAATGGTCAGGGTGCGGCACGTGCCCGGCCAAGGCCTCCGCTGAGGGGCCTGACTCGACAGCGGCTGCAGCTTGGCCAGCCTCAGGTCCGGGCAGCCGGCCCAGCCACTCCCCAAGCTGCACCGGTAGCAGCAGCCGAGGGCCTAGCCCAACAGCCAGCAGAAGAGGAGGGGTAAGGAGAAACACTCAGTCACCCTCCGCTGCTCCAGATTCAAACCAGACTGGAGGTGATGCGGGTCGGCCCCAGCCCATGGCCCCACTTGAGTCCATGCAGCTGAGAGCCAACAGCCAAGGGATGGCAGGTGCTCCCTGCCCACCACAGTCCCTGGCTGTCTTCCCAGAGTCCAGCCTCACCCACCACCAAGCTGGAGAACTGCGGGACAAAGACCCAGGGCTCCCTCTTCATGTGCCCCACAGAGGCAGCTGGAAGGGAAGGGGGACTCTGGCCCACACCCTGGGCCAGCAGCCGCCCCTGTGAGCCAAGCTGGGTTGGAAACGCTGGGCTCAGCCTCAGCTGTCAGCTCCCTGTCCCCAGCCTGGGGAATGAGCCGCTGGCGGCACCACATGATTCATCACTAGGCCGCCTGCGCCCCAAGCCAGCCACCCCCGCCCTGCTCAACACCTGCGGGCTGCCAGGAAACACATGTGACCCCTCCAGGTCAGGCATTGCACTCGGAGACCCCAGCCTGGACTGGACAAAGGCAGAGACAGACCTGTGCTTTCCTGGGGGCCACCCAGCCCCAAGACAAGCCTGTGGGATGAGGCTGGGCAGGGGTCCCCAGCCCCCAGATTGCACCGGACACAGCATGGACACAGCAGCGATGCGTCCATGTGCCGGCTGGGACTTTTCCGCTCTTGATGAGCCCTTGCCCCTCCCCCTCCCCAAAGTGGCTGCAGCTGTCAGGACCGCAGATTGGAACTGCAGGTATGGGGCTGGCCCACTGCCCACCTCCCTCCCGTGTCTGTCTGCGAGAGAGGAAGCCGGCCCACCTCTGGAATCCTTCACTCTCTCCTCGTTCTCTTCTCCCACCTGTCCCCCGGGAGCACGGGGTCAGCCGCTGCTCAGTCTCTCTCCCCAGCCCCTCTCCGATTACAATGCGGGTAGTGTTCAGCACTCACTCAGCTCCCCCTGCACCCCCTGCACGAATGGCCCAGCCGCCTGTCTCAGAGCTCTTGAGGCCTTCCTGTGCCGCTGCCGCCACCTCCCCTCCTGGGGAGTCTTATCTCTGTCAAAGTGCTCAGAGCCACTGGCTGCTCTAGGCTCACCTGCTGCCCTGACCCCACAGAAGGTTGTGAGAGATGCTGAGCCCAAAGGCTGCACTAGAGCCTGCCTGGATGACAGACCAGAGGGGAGTCAATCTCTTTCTGCTAGAGTCAAAACTGGCCAAGGGGGACCCATCAGGAACTAGGGGCCAGGCAGGAGGAGCTGCCTTCTGGACTCCTTGTCAGATTGGCCCAGTCTCCCTCCCTCCTGCAGGTCTGTTCCTCCTGGGCCTGGCAGAACCCACCACTGAGCCCCAGGCACCTGTGGGGCCATCTGCCCAGCCTCCTGCCAGCCCTCCATAGTTGGAGGGCCTTGAGCCATCCCCCACAGGGTCCGCAGGTGTGGAGAGATCCTCCCTTGCCTGAAGGCTGTTTAAGCCCAGCTTGCCCGGCCCTCTCCAGATGGGAGACACAGGATCAGGCCAGTTTACATCTCTATGAGCTGAGGAGCAAAAGCCTATTCTGAGCCCCACTATTCAGACACAGCTGCTGCTTCAATTTGGTGGTGGTGGTAAGGGGTGGTCCAGGGCTCCACACATCAAACCCTTCCTGGTCCTCAACTCAAGCACCTCCAAAATCTACCTCAGGAGGACTCTCCCAGCTCTGAGCACTGCCCTCACACATGGACGCTCCCAACTGTGACTCCTGTCCCCAGCAAAGCAGTCTGGCCCTCAGCAGCTGATTTCCCTGAGGTATTCCTAGTGGCCCCTACCCTCCAATGCCACCCCCCTCAATGCCACAGGCTTTCTCTCCAGCCCAGGACAAACCCCCAGGTGTCTACAGCCAAGCAAACGTCCCCAAGGTCTGGCAGGAAGGCAAGGCTACACCACCCATGTGACCCAACAAGAGGGTGCAGCTCTGAAGAAGCTCACCTCTGCCTACCAGCCACTGACAGGACACTATTGAGAGGGTTCCATCTCCTATAAGTGGGCAGGTGGCTCTGGCCCCTCCCACTGGCCCATCTGTCCTCCCAAAGGGCAATCCTCTGCTAGCTACGATGCTCAATGCAAAGGGCAGCTCGTAGGAACCACAGGCCAAGGTGAGGAACAGTGCTAAAGGTCTCCCTATCCAAGGGGTAAACTACTCATGCCCTGCGGCCATTGGAGAGGGCCCTCAGTCAGCAGTGCACATCACAGGAAGAAAGGGACCAGGCACTAAGGGTCAGTGCAGCCAGAGCCCCGCTCAGGATAAGCACACAGGCTGGCCTTGGTGGACGGCTGCCAAGTGCTCTGCAGCTTGGGTGCCCTCCACAAGCAGAGCAAGGAGGGCCACTGCTTGCTAGCTGGAAACCTGAGCCTACTGCTCCAGCTGCCAGCAGCAACGCCAGTGGCAGGCAGTGAGTGCTCACGGGGCGGTGGCCAGGACACAAGAGGGCGGGGGCGGCCCCGGAGGAGTGGAGACCGCCAGCACTGGAGGCAGCTGCCGGTTCAGTAGCTGGGAGAAGCCATTAATGGCGTTTGGCGAGAGCAGAAGGGATCGCAGGCTTTGGATACAGACAAGCCGGGATGTGTCCCTGTGGGATTCTGAGCTACAGCCCAAACGGGGCTGGGGCACTGAGGAGCTGGCCAGGGCTGTAGCCCAACCCTCACCTCGGCCCAACCCATACCTGAGGTCTCAAGGGAAAGGTTCTGTGTCCAACACCCCAGAGACTACTGGGGAGGGCAGCTCTTCCAGCCTCTCTCAGTCAGAGATCACAGCCCCACACAACCCCTCTTCCTGGGCTGAGGACCTGCTGGACAGGTGAGAAAAAAACAGGCAGCAGTGGCTCTGCCTAACCCAGACTGGGCCTCAGTTTCTCCCAGTTGTGTGACACAGAGGAGGGGCTGAGTGGGCTCATGGGCCACCACTCTTCCCCCATCCCTCCCAGGGGTCCTAATAGCTGGATGAGATCACGTCTAAGAAGCCTGGGTACTGTGGGGAGGGGTACAGTGGCCATGGGGGACTCCAGGGCAGCCCAGCAGCTCATCCAGGGGTCTTCCTCCCCCCTTGCTCAGCCCACGCTCCAGGCCAAAGCTGTGAACCTGGGGGAGGGAACCAGGAGACCAAATGATCAGTCAGAATGAGTCTAAGAAAGTCAGTGTCCCGGGGAACAGGATAACCCCAAAGCCAGGCTCCAGATGTCAGGTATCAGAGGGATCAGATGCCTCCATGTCCCCAGCCCAAGCCCTGGATCCAGACCCATGGGGGGGGGGGGGAAGAGGGGAGGCTGGATGGCGCTCCACTCCCAGCAGCAGATGGCTAGGCAGGCCTCCCTCCCACCATGTGGGTGCTGCCCTTCTCAGGTTCTGCTAAGGTCACTACTCCCAAGAGGACACACCACCTCAGGACTCACCCTGCCCCTTGTCCAGAGCCCTCCAGAGGCCTGGTGATACGGCTGGTTTTGCCAGGCACCCCTGGCTGGACAAGGAATGCTGGGTCCTGGCACCACTGGCCCCCTCCAAGAATGCTGCTGGTAGGAAGGGTAGGTCCCCTGGTGTCCAAGCAGAGGCTGGGCACGGCCATGTAGAGGAGTGGACCTCATCCACACACCCCCCCGAGGTGGCCTGTGCCGTGGCAGGCCTCTCGAGCAGCCAGACACTGAAGGCCATGTGCCACTCTCTCTGGGGCCTGTCTCCTATCCCCACCCCGTGGCCCCCTCAGCCACAGACTGTTGTAGGGTGTGGAGGCCAGATGAAACTTCTGGGTGGGGAATGAGCCCCACGCACATGGGCTTCTCAGGAGAGGATGCATCTGTCCAGACCTGGCCTGGCTCCTGAAAACTGAGCTCTGCCGCCCCCTCGAGCTGCTGGCGGACTGTGCTGGCAGAAGCTCGGGTGGGCAGGCAACTCTGCTCCTTCACTGTCACTCAGACTGACACATGTGATAGTCATCACCAGAGGAAGCAGCCCCCGCAGCCCTCTCAGCTTCCTCCTGGAACAGCAGGGGGCTGCCCAACCCTCTCAAGGTGGTGCTGGACGGGGAGGTAGGCACACCTCCTGGACGGGCAGGGTCAAGCAGGCCCAGCCCAAGCCCCTGACTCGAAGGGAAGGTCCTTCCCCTGGTCTCCGCACTCCATCTACAATCATCATCGATTTCTGAAAATACCAAATCTAAAAAAGTAGCCGACAGGATGTGGCTGCCGACAGCCAGAGCCCCTGGGGGGGAGGGGAGACAGGCGGGGGAGCCGCACTGTGCGGGCCCCCCTCGCTGAGTGCGCCCGCTGCTCCGGCCAGGAAACCAATTTATTTTGTTTTGTCTCTGTTCTCTGAACGCACAGCAGAGACGGATCGGGCGGGCAGCCAAGGCTCCAGCAGACGCTGCCAAGAGAGCTCAAGGATGGGGGAGGAAGCAGGCTGGGGAGGGGGCACGTGTCTCCCTGTGCCCTGGGGACAGCCCCTGAAAGGCAGGCAGGAAGAGCTCCTGAAAAGAGAACTGTCCCCAAAAGCCCCACACCAAAGCCCCAGGACCTGGAGAGGCTGGAAGCTCACACCCAGATCTGCGTAGGGGCCTCCACCCTGCCCTGTGGCAAGGGCATACGAGTAAAGGGACAGGCTGCCAGCCTCACAGACTCAGCTCAGCTCTCTCCAGGACTTTCAGTCCCTCCTGGACACAGCCCAAGAGAGCCTCCTGGTGCCTCAGCTCCCCAGAGGATCCTATGGTGCCCCCAGGCCAGCACGTTTCCCTTTACACTGTAAACCTCCTCAAGAGAAACCCTAAATATCCTGGTTCTCTTTAAGTGCTCCTGGAACTGAGAGGTCTGAAGGCCCAGCCACTTCCGCCACCACCTAGGACACCGGAGAAGGGATGGGACACAGCCAAGCAGGAGCTGCTGCCCTCAACCATAGCCATTCCTGTGGCCCATGCCACAGAATGAGAGACTGAGTCTGCTATCATACCCCACCTCCAGGTCCCCTGGCCCCCTCCGAGGTCACACCAACGTGAGCACTTTCAGGGCAGTAGCAGCACCCCACCAATACACACAGGCAGCATGGGGGCATGGGCACAGAGCTGCCATGCCACATCCAACCTCCCTCCCACACTGGACAAGGACACACTTGCACTGATGCAGTCATGTCTCAGTCCTCAACATCACTCTTCCAGACAGGGGCAGGGCTCAATCCAGGACACCCACACATGGACCAGCAGCCTCCCGATACCCTGGCTCCCAAGCCCACCTCCTCATCAGAGCTGTCTTCCTGGTACTCATCCCGGCTCGATGCTCTCACCATCTCTGTCTTCAGGCCAGGGGAGCCAGTCTGTGGAGAAGGGGGCAATGTTAGTTCAGAGGGCCAAAGATGCCTTTGACATAGGGCAGCCTTCAGGCCACAGGCTCTCCCAGGATACTTCATGACACCCAAATCTCTGAGCAGCTCCAACCTGGTCCCAGGCCTCAGCCCAGGATGGATGCCACTCCAGCTCACAGTGAGCCTCCACTGCTGTGCTCACACCAGGAGCTCCATCTGGTCCTCTTCCACAAGGGCTGGACCAGCCTCTACCCTCTGGCAGCCCAGGCAGGAGGTGACACCTGGTGCTAGACTGGAAAGAAGACAGCCCACCACAGTCAGCGGCAAGCTGCCCAAGCCAAGGACCAAAGGCCCCACTCATCTGCCTGCCCCACAGTGTTTCACATCAAAAACCAGCAGCCTCCCTGACCTGGGTCAAGGATGACAAAATGAGGTAGAGGAGGGGCGGTGCTGTCACTGGGGACAACACTCAGGGGAGGCACAAGTGCCATATGCCATCAGCTTTTGTCAGAGGGACTGTGATGGGCCCACTCCTCAGGGCAAGACTCCTGTCCCCAAGCAGAATGACCTGCGCCTAGAGGTTCTACAAGCCATGTGCAGCCCAGCCCCACCACCCAAGGGCCCAGAGGGGTGTCCAGAACCCCACCCCCCCACACACACCAAATGCCTAGAGCTTCAGCTCTTGTCATTGGTCCCTGGTCACCTCTCTATCCACCAGGTCCATGACCCCAGGATAACCCTGTCCCTGTGGGTCAGAGTGTGGACGCCACAGAGGATTCATACCCCAACCTGGAAAACAGATTCTCCTGACTGGGGAGGCGGAGGGCTCTGACCAGATCGGGTTTACTGGCAGAACCAGGACTGATGGGGAAAACAGGCCCACCTCTCACCCCTGGGGGCAGTAAAGTGCTTCAAGCAGGAACCCCTGTGCGAGGGCGCCCCCCACCCACAGCCCCACTCCCTCCTGCCCGGGCAGGAGCCAAAGGCCTGGCTCTTCCTCTTGCCTGTTTTTTCCCTCAATATAAAGAGGGATGGGAGACTAAGTTTTTTTCCAGGCCAGGAACAAGGCAGGATCCAGTTTCCACATCTCCCCGCCCCTAGCTCCTCTGTTGTCCGCCGAAAGTGGGTCAGTCACCATGGGCACAGGGCACAGGTTAAGCAAGCCCAAGCTCTTGCCTCAGCCTAAGAAACACTCCCCACCAACACACACACACAGGCTCAGAACAGAGATCACACATTCAGGAATGCCCCCACCCCCTGTAACAGTCCACCTGCCCAAGCCCTGAGCCAGGCAGAGCCCTGGGCGGAGCAGGATCACACCCAGCATTCATAGCTCTAGCCTCAGGCAGGGCCGCTGACATCTCAAACTCCCTCCCCATGGACCAGCAGGCTGACCTTCCTTGCCAGATCCTGAACACTGAGTTTCACCTGCAGTGCCTGCAGCCTTGTCATCCAGCCATGTGTATTCCCACTGTTCTTGCACTGGGCACAGCTGAGCCACCAGCACAGCAGTGCAAGGGCACTGAGGGAGCCAGATACAGGCAGGCCTTGACAAAGCGGGGAGGTTCCCCATAAATGACCATGTTGGGGGCCCTCACCATTCCACAGTGCAGCAGCACCAGGCTCTACCTGAGGGCTACAGGGCAGATGGCTTCCACTAGAGGGCAGCACCAGCACTAAGTGTAGACTGGATCAGAGGCAGAGGCATGGGGTCACAGGAATGGGGTGCATCTGGGCGTTGGTAGACCCAGGAAAGCGTCACCCCTTCAAATTTTGGAGGCATTGACTGTTTCTTTTTATTATTTAAAAATTAAGAAGAACGACTACTAAAACATAGACCAAGAGAATGTAGTTGTGTGACATGCTCATAGTTTGTCTCTGGGATAAGGAACCCTCACAGACGGGCTGTTATCCACACAAGGTGGTAGTCTGCCCAGACCCAGGCAGCCAGCAGACACACGCAGCCAGTGCCTGCCTGAGGACAGGGTCACTCCTGCCTGGAGCTGCCCTAAAGGAGTCCAAAGGAAAGGTGTGAATTCAGGTCTAAGCATGTCAGAAAGGACACAAAGGGATGTAAAGTTTGGTGCCCCTGGTGAGGGGGCTGGATCTCAGGTCCAGAATCCCACCCAGGGACCACCTAGGGGGTGGAGCAGCAAACAGCCTCAAAACACAACTGGCAACTCGGAGCCCAACAGGAGGCCAAGCAGCTGGGAAGAGCAGAGTAGGTCAGTAGAAGCCCAGAGAGGTCACAGGGAAGCAAGGTGTGTACAACCTGGACAGACCCAAAGCAAGACTGAAGGACTGACCAGTGGATAAGGAGCCACCCCAAGGCAGGGACGACTGTAGGGGACTGGCAAAGAGGCCCGGTAGCCAGAGGCAAGACAGGTAAAGTCCAGGGCTAGCATCCAGGCAGGGCATGGAAGACTGTGCTGACCACCAGGAAGAGGGAGGCTGCACGAGATGCTAGGGAAGAAGCTGGCAGAGGAGACTCAGAGGGGTATAGGAGAAGCAGAGCCAGTACGTGGGAGAGCCCAGGGAAGGTAGTTCCTGTCCTGGGCGCTAGATAGCTGCCAGGCCTTAGGGGAACAGGCGTATTTCTGAATAGTCCAGTGCTAGCAAGCACTGCAAGGAACAAAGGGAGGAATCTGAGGGGACCTTGCACTAGACTGACATCCAAATGAACAAGTTTCTTACTGCCACAGCGACCAACCTGCCTCAGCTTTGGCCTAGCCCCACACCACTGCCAGACTGGGAGGCAGGCCCAGGTCAGCTACCTAGATTGCACTCCAGCTCTCCTTCCCTGTGGTGTCCAGGTCTTGGAAAGCAGGGGGAAGAGGCTGCCACCACATCCTGAGGTCAGAGGGGAGCTGGGCCTAGTCATACAGCTGTCTGTGACACCTCAGGGCAAAGATCAAACCCAGAGTGTTGCTGTTAACAAAGACCCTATCACAAAACAACTAAAAGAATGCACCAGTATAGTGGACAACACAGGCACGCTAGAACCCCCTGTCCCCTGCATCAGTGGTCAGGAACCCACCACACAGAAGAGTGGGTATTGGAGAGCTCTGCACCTACGGCTCCTCCAAAAGAAGAGACTGATTGTAACTGGTGCCAGAGCAACCCATATGGTCTTTAAGAAACATATGGCCGCCGCCTGCCTCGAAAGTGCAGGGTCCCGAGTTCGATCCCTGGTACCAAAAAAACATAACAAAATATACGGCCGGGACTTAAATGCCCAGAAGCAACAGGAAATGAAAAATGCCCCTTTCTAAGCTTAGAGAAAAAGCAAAGTGACTCAAAAGAGGCCCAACACCACTGGGTCATTCCCAGAGTGGCAGCTAGCCTACCCAAGCAGCTGGTCCCTTGTGCCTGGCCAACCCAGACCACAGGGACAATGCTGCTCCACTCTACCAATTGTGAACAGAGAAGGTTCTGGTGTGGCTGTACAGAGGAGGTGAATCCCACTCCCACCAGACCTGACTGAGATGAGACCCCAGGGCTGTCCCACAGCGAACACAACCAAGCATGAGGCTCTGAGGGGTCTGAAAGAGAAGACTACATGCATGTTGGGGGAATGGGACTGTGGCCATTTTAAAACTGAGCTGCACATCTTTATCTTCCACTCATCAAATGACAGTCTGCATTCTTCCAACTAAATCTGGGAGGGATTGGGGTAGCTTCACCCACCAAAGAGAAGCAGCCCAATCTGACACAACATGGGCACAGGGTATGAGGCCACTTGCACAAAGCTACCCTGTGAAAACAGACTCCTATGAGAAGGGACGAATGTCCAATAGGCACCAGCCATCAGGGCCAGGTTAGACTCGAGTGACGAGACCCTAGCTGTTCTCACCTAGGGCCTCAAAACACAGGATAGAATCTGAGTGGCCATCTTCCTGGGATAGAATGTAAAAGAACCCTCTGGAATCTCCCACTCCCCAGTGCGACATCATGGAGCAGGGATGCAATGACCCTACCATGCCCTGCCTGTACTGTGACCTTCAGAACTAAGCGCCATGCAGTAACAGACACAGGGCTGAGAAGCTCACACAGGAATCTGCAAGAGAAGCCAGGGATGAGAGCCTAGGTAGTGGCAAGGGGCATACCCCCCAGCCTAAGTGCTGGGCTCCACCATAACCCTGTGGCACACACCAGGGCCCCTGGGCTGAGTTGGGCTCCATGACTAGCTAAGGCGCATCATGGGTGCCCCTCCCAGAACATTCTACCAAAGAATGTCAACACCCAGCACCCAGAATCTTCAGAGATCTGGCAGCTACCACCTACCACTTCCCAGAGCTATACTGACAGCCCTGTAGGACCTTCCTGCTTGAAATGGTATTAAGCTCCATGCACAGACAACTCTCAAATTATCAGGGAAATTTTTTTGTTGTTGTTTTTATTCAGACAGAGTCTCACTATGTAGTTTAGGCTGGCTGTGAACTCATTATGTAGTCCAGGCCAACTTCAAACTCATGGTGAGCGTCCTGCCTCAGCCTTTCAAGAGCTGGGATTACAGGCATGCATCGGTATGCTCAGCAAGGAAAATGCCTCTTATACACGGGGATTATTACTAGCTTTTTCTAATATTTTTGTTTTGTCTTTTTGAAACAGGATCTTACTATGTAGTTCAGGCTGGCCTTGAACTCACTAGATTGCTCAGGCTGGCCTCGAACTCATGGCCATCCTCTCGCCTCAGCCTCTTCTTACATTCTTGAATATGGTAAGCAACGTAAACAGAAAAGACCCATACAAGTTAAAAAAAGGCAAACACAAGTAGAAAAAAATAGGTTGAAATAAGCATAAAAAGGAAGAAAGGGCTGTAAGCTCATAAATACTCAACACCAGCAATAACAAGAAGGCACAGGCTAGGGTGCTTCTGTGATACACTGCTTGCTCAGCCTGCACGAGGTCCTGGGCTAAAAAGAAAGACAGCACACTGACATAAGTCATCTTTTCCATGAGCCCAGAAAGGCCTGCAAACTCTTGCTTGTGCTGCTGGGTAGGGAGCAGGCCTGGCACAGGTGGACAGGTAAATGTGCTAGGTGGAGTCAGGGAGGAACTGGGAACCAAGCTGCTGGGCGGGGTGGAGGGGTGTCACCAGCACCACGCCCCACTCTCAGGCAGCCCACAGCCCACAGCCCCCCCCCCCCAGCTGGGGCAGGCTCATCAACAGTCAGGGGCAGAGGGTTGGGGCAGAATGCCCTGGGGACCAGGAGACTGACCCATGTGACAGGGAGCAGGTCACCAGCTGCTGAGGAACAGGTACAGAGGCAAGATTGCTAGGCCTGAAGGGACCTAGAGACTGGAATGGGTTCTGGGTGGGGAGGCAAAGGTCCAGCCACTGACAAGGGCCAGGCCTGCACAGGGACCACAGGACCAAGCTAACAGGGAAAGTGACATCACTATAGCAAGGAGCACAAGGAATGTACCCCATCCACTTGCAGGAAAAAGGTTGCCTAGCCTGGAAACTGCATGCAAACAATATTAAATCCAAATCCACTCCTTGCAGGCAGGCTGCCACTCACAGCCACCATCCAGCTGCAAACATAGACCCTGTGACAAAACCAACTCCTCCAGGGAGGGAAAGGCCTGCACGTGTCCCCTTCCCCAGGCCAGATACCATGCCTCTCCTCACCTGAATTCCCCTACCAACAGCCAGATAAGTGGCCTGAAACAGTAAGCCTGTCCTCTACTGCACCCCAACTGCACCTCTTAGGTGCCAGGGCACAGGACTCCCAGCAAGAGAGAGGGAGTGAAGGCTTGCTGGATAACACTAAGGTTTGGAGTAACCTGTTACAAGTGGTAGGTAACCAGCAAAAACATCAAAAGGCTCCTGGTCCTGTGTGACTCAAACCAAAACTGCAACAAGGCTGAGCTGAGTTTTCTTGCTAAACACAGGTTTACATGAGGACATTCACTGCTGGACAAATGCACAATGGATCCAACCAAGGAAAGAAGATAAGAGGTGCTTCTGGGATCAAGGCAACAAATTTAGTCTTGGGAAAGCACTAGGAGCGAGGGAAAGTAGGGCTTCCCTTATCACAGATATCACCTCATTCTGTAATGGGTTCCCAGGCAGATGCTACTCGCACTTACAATGGCTTCCCTAAAACACATCAGGTCCCCCAGGATCCAGAGTTTTCATTAAAGAGCTGGGATATTTGATAAACAGGGGAAGAAGCTGTTAGTTATATGGATGTCCACAGCTCTCGGGGATGGGGAACAGAAATTCTAGAAGCTGCTCAATGGAGATTCTTGGGGCAGAGAACCATACTCAGTAGGACCATCTGGGACAGCATGTAACATGTGACAACTTGCCACTACAGAGAGTGAAAGTAGTCTAGAAACTCCTGAGCATAGCCCAACCCAGTGGAACCCCTCCCAACATGGCAGGAAGGTTACAGGCGTGAGCACCCTCAGCCATGACAGACAGGCCCAGGCTGAGGCACCAACGCAAGGTATGACATTCACAGGGGACACCTAGGCTGCCTCAAAAGGCCTGGCTCATAGGTAGCCAAGAACACTCTATTGCCAGTGCTGGCCCACACGCTGAGCCTCTACATACAGGGCTCACAGCATAGAGGAAGGAAAAAGGACTCGCAGCATACAGAAAGAGGCAAAGGGAAGGGAAAGGGGAAACAACTCTCAGCCAAATAGAGGTATATGGATGGCTTTTGTGGAATGGTGAAAAAATGCAAGGGATTTTCACTCAGGTGTGGACAGCACTCCCTACCTCTTCTATTCACTCTACTGGCCTGAAAGAATTCAAGTTCAGAAATGAGGATCAGCCCTGAAAATACTCCAACAGGGCCCAAGTACACCCCCAAGCCAGGATACAGAAAAGATACACAGGGGCCGAGGATTTAGCTTAGTGGTTACACTGCCTGTCTCGCAAGCGCAAGGTCCTGAGTTTGATCTCCGGTACCAAAAAAAAAAAAAAAAGAATTCAGAAAAGACACACAGAGACACCAGCACTCGGCAGGCCAGGCCACACAAGTGGGCAGCAGTGGAACTCTGAGGGTGGCCCCTCCTCTCGATCTTCATCTGGTCTGAGCCTGGCAACTCCAAGCCCAGCAGTGGCTGTTGACTGCCCTCAGCCTGCAGCAGCAGAGATAACCCCCAAGGAAGAGTGACAAACCCCGCTTTGGGGGAAGGAAGATTGCCATACAATGGAGCAGACACCCAGTTACACCCAGTTACAGGATCTTGGTGGGGTGGTGATATATTCAGCAGGTCAGAGTAGCTAAGCACTGATTCCAGGTCAGACCCAGAGTTCTGGTGGTACCAGAGTCCCTGGGGACGCACCAAGGCCTGAGAGAAAACAGTACCTTTCCAATGCTCTAGTCTACCTCTGAAATACCTGTACAGGTTATATCAAAGGTTTTATATAAAAAGAAAATGTTGGGGGCCGGGGGTTTAGCTCAGTGGTTCCAGCACCTGCCTCACAAGCGCAAGGTCCCGAGTTCAATCCCCGGTACCAAAAAGAAAATGTTGAATACTTAAATGTATGGAGCATAAATTTCTGAATGGGAAAAAGGTCCAGAAAGATAGCCATTAAACTATTAACTGCTTAGTCATCCATAGCAAGAGCACTGAATGGGAACTTCCATGCTTCACTGAATAGCGTCAATGCAATATCCAAATCTTTCTCAAGGAAGGTCTATTTTTATAACTTTGACAACTTAAAAAAAAGTGGGGTGGCCGGGCATGGTGCTGCATGCCTGTAATCCCAGCACTCGGGAGGCTGAGGCAGGAGGACTGCCATGAGTTTGAAGCTAGCCTGGGCTACACAGTGAGACATTGCCTAAAAAAAAAAAAAAGTGGGGTGGGTAGCTGCCCATGAGCTTACAAATCATAACCAAAGCACATTTAACAGTCATTTCCATTCTGTCCACACCAGTGTTAAAATTATGCTTGAATGAGATTTTCAGAGTTCTCAGGAATGGCATACACAATTGGAGTTAAAAACCAGTGGCCTGGAGCCTAAATGTACCCTCAGGTACAGCAATTGAGGGACAAGGCTTGGGTTCCCTGAGGGAACTATGGAGAAGACAATGTGTTTATATCCCTCAGAATGCCATGGCCCAGCAAATGCTTCTTCCTGGATGCCTTCTTCCACAAAGGAGAGCCACAGGGACATTTCCATTACCCACCTGTGCCTGCCCCTCAGAGGTCTCCTCTGCCCTGCTGTGGCCCTTGTTACAGCTGATTTCATCCTCTCCTTTGTTGTCAACATCGTCGTCATCGTCGTCGTCGTCATCTTCACTACTATCACCGCCAGAATCTTCCAGGCCTGAGAACACACTTTCCTCACTGTCAGAGAGGTCGGAATCACTGCCGTTACTATGGCTGGAAGCAGGGTCACCAAGAAGAAAGGGCTATAAGGAAGCACAGAGTTGATAACTGCCAACCTGTAGGCTTGCCCAGGCAGGTACCACACACACTATGGAAGATCCAACTGGCCAGGTGCCTTGTGCAGCCTGCCTCTAATTATAAGCCTCCACCTCCACCAGAGCCACTTGTCCAATCCATCCTCTGCCTCTGTTGACAGTAAGGCCACCTACTCTCAGAACTTTAAAACCCTAATATCTCACGAGAGTGACTTTTCAGGGATAACACCTCCTTCCTGGAGCTCAGCTCTCAGTGCACTGCCAAACCCAACTTTCCTCTACTGACAGAAGAAGTCCACACTCCACCCCAGCACTCAAGACTCCCAAGCAGGGCTGGGGATTTAACTCAGTGGCACCTCACCTGCCTTTCAAGCACAAGGTCCTGAATTTGATCCCCAGTACCAAAAAAAAAAAAAGGGTTTGAAGACTCCCAGAGCTGGAAGGCCACTCACTACCTAGGGAAGGAACTAAGGATTCAGAGAGAACCATAGTCCCTGAGGGGCTTTTACCACCTGAAGTAGAAGTTTCCTCATCCAAGGAGACAGTGCCCCACGGTTAGTAGGAAAACTAGAAAGTTGGCTGAAGAGCAATAACAATGCAAACTTTACTTGTAAACAAGCTAACCCCATTTGTTCTCTTCTGGGAACAAAGCCAGCAGTTTCTCTGTACAGAGCCCAGTTGACGGGAGACCACTTCGGGCCTAATTCTGACACCCAAAGCACTGTAGGTCCTGTCACTGGCTTCTGAAAAATAGTACAATTTAAGAGCTTCAGGAAGCATATAAGGGCAGAATTCTCAATTTCACTGTTGCTAAGTTTACAAGTTTTTCCTGACTGGATGGCCTGCATAATCCATTAATCCAAAGCATTCACCTGAGCTTCCACAGAAGAGACTTGCATACACTGATTCATGATGTATCTCCTATGTTCAGCTAGTATCACCTTTGCAATAGCAAGTAAAAATGCTAGGAATGGTTGGGGCACAAACAACTCACTTTCAAGAGCCTAGTACCCAGATCTAGCTGCCTGCTGATTCTCGGACTGCCAACAAGCAGTGGGAAGCAGCTCAGCTACATTTCACTAAACAAAGGGACAGGTCAGAGGAGCTGGCTAAGAGGGTGGCTGTGAGAGGCTGGGTGGTGTATCCCTTCCACCACTCAGATCTGATGAAGTCTCACCCAAGCCCAGCTAAAAGGGCGGCGAGGGAGAGTCAGTCTGTCACAACCACAATAGACACTGGGTCTATTCAATAAACCATATTCCCAAGTTCCTTGCATTTCCATACATACCTAACACACTGGCACGCTAGCACTGACAAGGATGTGTCCGTGGGACCATCATTTAACAGACTGTGCGGGCTGGAACCCTGCTGGCTCTTTGCCCTCCCCTGACGCGGTTCTACAAGCCACAGAACTGTCCCGGCCCGGGAGCCTAGCGCTGGCTCCACTCCCAGGACACCCGGCAAAACGAGCTCCTGGGCCTGGCTCCCAAGACACCTAGGACCGCGCTCCCCACCCTGCAGGCCTCCCGACCCGGCCGTCAGCCACGTGCTCGCTGGACCCGCGGCGGATGGGCCCCACTGCCCATAGTTACCTCCTCTGGCTCTGGCTCGCGCTCAGACTCGGGCTCAAACTCCGGAAGCCGCTTCGCTGGCCAACCTCCCCGCACAGGCGCCACGAGCCCAACGTCCCGCTCCCCCGCCATGCTAAGTCGCACCGGCCCACCGACCGACAGCCACTTCCGGCAGCGAGCGCGCCGCTAGCACCCGCGGCCCAGCTCCGCCCATCCCGGCTCTGCCCATCCCGGCCCTGATTGGTGAGATGAGGGGCCGGGGAAGACCTACGCAGGCGCGCGGCGCGGCAGCCCGCAGGGAAGCAAGAACAGCAAAGGCGTGGGCCAAGGCGCCTGCGAGCTCCTTGCAAGCGAGCGCGCTGGGCGGGGCGCCGACGGGAGCGCGCGCATCGCAAGATGGCGGCGGCCATGCGAGGCCCAGGTTCCGTGTGTGCGCAACGGGTAGCGGCGCGACCCGGGCCGCAGAC